>NW_026999526.1:0-91819 GCF_037126465.1 Ornithodoros turicata | reverse complement strand
AGTCTTGCAAAGTGGCTAGAACAGAATGTGCCACTCACCGTGATCATAGCGGGAGAGGCGAGTGGAGCTGCGAGGAAGAGGCGAGTGGAACTGCCAGCGACGGGAGCACGCGACTGTGCCGAGCACTACCTGTTCACTGGTGATGAGCGCCCGAAGTCCAGTACGAACTGCATCAAACTGGCCTAAGCTCCCACAATCGGGGCCACCGAAGGCTAACCAAATTTGGAAATTTATTTCCTCAATCAAGCACAGCAAATGTTTCCGATCCCTTGCAGCAACCGGCAACGGTTCTGTGAACCTTACAGTGGCCGATTCGACTATTGGAGGATGAAAAACAACCGCCACTCGGCTACACAGGGACAGCGGAATCTGGCACTGAAGGAAGCAGCGCTCTGGCGACTCCGAGATGCCACAAGGCGGGCAGTGATTCGTGCGACAAATATTGAAGCGGTGTAAACGTTCACGGAGCGGCAGGACACCATGAGGTGGCTTCCACTGCAGACTCGCTCGACCAGCGTCCAACCATCCAGCCGTCATACGTCCCCAGGAGCTCCCGGAAGGACCACTCACGGCACCAGGCAGGGAGGATACCAGCAGCGCCTCCATGAGTGTGGCATAGAAATCCCTGGCTTCCCAAAGTGACACGTCAGCGTCCGGGGGTCATCTGGCGTACGCGTCTGACGGCAGCTATACAAGCTGTGAAAAGTGGGGAAGGAACTTCTGCTCTCGGACGGCTGTCAGTGATATCGGTGAACCACCGGACGGCATGACCGATGAAATGGTGCACCAAAGCGCACACTGGATGATTAGGACTGTGAAGCGTCTGAAAGAGAGTATGGATCTGTAGTGCTAGTCATCACTCCGTGATAGCCGGAACGCCCAAACCGCCCCGATCACGCGTGTGATACAGCTGTGACCTCCTGACCCATTCAACCGAACGAGCCCACAGGAAACGGAATACGTTGCGAGTTATGGCGACTCGAATGACTGCAGGTGACAGACATACAGCGGCGAGGAACCACAGACGGCTCCAGTACCAAGAGTCAATAGGCGGGCACGAAAAATGAGGGGAGGTCTACAGATTTGAGTTCACGAAGAACAGGGGAGGAATGTCTAAGCACTCTAGGCCAGTTTACAGGAGATACCGCACTACAATCGAAGACAACGCCGACGGTTTTGACTAGGGTTTTTGAGGGTACGCCGTAGGCGTAAGGAGGGAAGGTTCCGCATTAATGTAGAGGGCACCGCTCTTAGACCTGTTGAGCTGTGCGCCAGACACTTAACCGTAATCGTCCAAAGCCTTCAGCATAGGTTCAAGGCAAGTGTCCCCTGGTAGCATGAGATAGATGTCATCTGCATATGCGAAAACAGGAGGGCGGCGACCAGCGGGCAAACTAAGGACAGGGAGGGAACTTAAACGAACCAGGAGCTGGTTGATTGCAACAGTGTACAATACAGGAGAAATGGGTCAGCCCTGCCGTACACCGCGCGTAATCCCAATCGGAAGCGATACACCACCAGCAACGGAGAGCAGGCTTTTCGCACGAAGGTACAACACTTCGACAAAGCGAACCCACGCTTCATGGAAAGCTTCGTAAGCTGTAAGCATGGAAAACAAATACGAATGACGCACTCTGCCAGAGTTGTGCCTAACTCGTTACAAGTAACTCGTTACTTGGTAATGGTTACTTTTTTTGGTAACGAAGTAACGATTCAGTTACTTAAAAAAATGTAATAGTAACGGAATCAGTTACAAAAAATGGTACTCGTTACTGACATTACTTTTACATTACCTTTTGTTCAGCGCGGGGGAGCACATTTCGGCACTCAGTGTGGCGCAATGCGTGGACCCACGACCACGTGTGACTCGAGGTATTAATGCAGTCCCTCGCTGGATGTGTTGTTGACGTGCTGAATTGTCTTAAACGAAATCCCTTGTCCTTTCTCTTATTTCCGTAATATCCGACCATCACTCCTTCCCAAGAATGGGCATCCTGTTATGGCTACAAAAAACGCGTTTCGACTTCTAGCCTTTTCTTGTCTTTGCTAAGCTTCTGAGCACCCTACATTATGACGCAGCTCCTCGTCTGTTTTTGAGAACTGTTGGTGATCGGTGGCACGAAAACCGGTGTCTTTTCTTGCGTTTTCATAACCTCCGATCACCCTCACTTCGGCAGCAGATCTCTTCACACGAAAGAGAACGAAGATCACTTATATAAATTTCGAGTATCACCTTCTTGTGAAGTGCAATTTCTCATTAATAATGAGTTGAAGGCAAGTGACGGCATTTTTGTTGGCTCTTTAACTATGCGGCTGTAACGTAAAAGTAACTCGTTACCTGTGAGTAACGAGAACTAGTTAGTTTTGTATGTTAGTAACGAGTAACCTATTTAGTTACTTTTTTCTGAAGTAAGGGTAACGGTATTTAGTTCCTATTTTTTGGTAACGGGCACAAGTCTGCACTCTGCCAAAAGCTTTTGCTTGTCGAACGAGGCTAACACCGCTGTTGGCCGCCTCAGGTTTGACCACTGGCAGGCGTCACGAATCGCATCCTGTGGGGGAGCGATGACCTGCCATTGACCGAACAGGCTTGACATGGGTGCAAGACCTTCTTCAACTACGGCGAAACACGTTGGAGAAGTGCATTGGCTAGGATCGCAAGTCAAAAGTGTTATGGGACGATACGCATCCGAGTCCTGTTTTCCTGACGCGTCCTTGCAGAGAGGGACAACTACGCCACTCTGCAACGTGCAGCAAAGCGCGCCTCGCGACAAGCATTGACTACGTACAACGCCAATTACCCTCCAAAACCGTTTGCCATTTGTTTCACTCGGATGGTGCACTCCGGTCATCAAGCAGGAGAGCTACCTATGGAGGATGTCCCCGGTGTGTGTATTGGCATCGAGGCAGAAGACCAGTCACAAGGACTGGCTCCCATATAACTATCTCAACAAGCTAGGACCAAAACTAGAACTAGTGCAATGCCAACTTTGTGATATCACGTCACGTTAAGGATTGCTGTTCGTGCTTGTCGTCGCCATGCAACAGACCAAGACTGCGGAGAGTTGCGTACGGGATAACGGCACGAAGGAAAGTAATGCTTAGTAGTGAACGACGTACCTTCCATGCGTTTCTTCGAATAGCACAGATGAAGTTAGCCAGCGTCTTCCGAACTCCATAGCACCAAAAGACTTCTCTCTCCCTCTGTAAAGCTCTTCGAACACCCGCTCGAACCAGGCTTAGAACGTGTGACGGCCCCCGAGCGCGACCGCCGTGTACTGCTATGAAGCGCGCAATCCACACTTGGTAGTTCATCTCTACGGCTAAGAGGATGAACTGTCGTCTACCCCGGCGACGGACGACGTCTAAACGGCGTGCTGACAGCAGAGATTGACTGTTACCGCGGTGATCACCGCAAAAGCGAAATTCAAGTCAGGCGGCTGCTACATACCATCAGTGCCAGTTATCCAACTTTGCTGGTGTAGCGGATGCGTTTAGAATAAATATGTTCTTCACTGCTGCTCTCCTCCCGGTACGCGATGACGACGACGCTTGAGGTAACTGGTGCTGGTGGAAGATGAAAGATGGAAGTCACAGAAAAGGTTATCCAGCTGGGGGACTCGAACCCACATCTTCTGGATTTCCGGTCCAGGGCTGTACCAGAGATCCAGAAGATGTGAGTTCCAGTCCTACAGCTGGCTAACCTTTTCTGTGACTTCCATCTTTCATCATTAATTTCTTAAACAATTTTGAGGCTTTCTTGAGGTCCTTGAGGTCCTTTCCTTGAGGTCCTTTCTACGTTGTTCCAGCTTCAGAACATCAGTTCTCTCTGGTGCCGGTGGCAAAATTCTGTGAAACATTATATCGAGCCAGACAGGCTCCTTTTACCCCAAAGATGTTAATCAAACTGTTGGGAAGACTACATACCAATAACATAAATTACCAATGAGAGTAATTTGGTATAATTATTTGGAAAATAATTTTTCAGAAGAAATTTTTGATCCAAGAACGAAACACCAAAAACATGCACAATGTAAAAACCCCGAGACTAGGGAACACGAAGGGACAGACACAACACGAAGTCTCGAGACTTCGTGTTGTGCTCGTGCACGCTTCTCCCATCCTACAGTTGGCAATACAAAACTACTTGGTAGCAAAAGGACAAGAGTGATAGCTCTGTGAACACAACTGAGTCCAAAGAATGAATGCTCCAGCCTGGAGCGCACAAGCATTTAAGCGTCGCGCCAAAAAGCTAGAAACAGCACGTGCGTTTGCCAGAGAGCAGGCGATGTGTCTGGAAGCTTCATGCTTCTTCTGCAGCACGCCCCGGGAGTCACTTGACGCCCCCGGGAGTGGAAGGACCTTCCACCCCCACATAAAAAAATGCGCCAAAACGAAGCAACGCTGCAATAAATTATGTTTCCCTCCAGTACTCGCTAACTGCACCAGTTCCTGGCCTGAACGTACAAATATAATTTTAGTTTGGTGACTTACACCAAGGTGTACTTGCGTATTAGGCGAACATACAGCAGAAATATATAATTTGTTGCAAATGATATTCAACATTTTTAACAATCTACTGAATGGGCTTAACATAAGAGATTTTTATTGCTTTGACAATTAGCACTCCTTTGAGACTAGATAACAGCAACAGGCTAACTGATCAAGTTACGTATGTTTTGCTCTTTAAATGACACCTGAACCACCTGCTCAACTTTGACGTTGTTCACAGCCCTGCACAAACCTGATGATCCACATCGATTTAAGAGCTAGCACTTCCTGAGCGTAGTGGCTATTGACTGTCCTGTACTTCTTGAAACCAGTTTCATCCAGTGAGAGTGAACAGCTGAATTATTTAATTTTTTTTCTCAGGATGAACGTTTTTTGTTCTTGTTCTTTTTTCATTTGCGGTGAGACCAAATGTCACCTACACGGTGGTGCCTTCGAAACCCCACCAGCGTGATATTTCCTGTACTGCATATACGAAAATCGTACCTGTGGATTTCCGAACTGAGAGACAACGAGTTTTCATTACCTGAGAGAACAATTCGGATGTGATTCGATATCAAAAGTTGCCTAAAAATGCGCAACATAGATTGCAAAAAGGTTTCTGGCAACAGCACGAACATCTTACTGATGTGTAGGCTGGTGATGATGCCACCATAATTCAAGTAACACTTGCATACTTTCCGTTGATGCTGCCATTGTGACTGAATAATAAGTCTGCTAGTCTGCTGTCTTCAAAATCTTTTCGTATCCTGTTTCATACATCCGAGTAACATTTTACTGCTATTCCAGATTAATTCCCAGTTTGTCCCCTGATAAGAGAACATGTGCTGTGTCCTTGCAATCTCACAGGCGTTTGCAGGGGCGCCGGAACAGGGGGAGCGACGGCTCCCCCACATTTACCAATGGGGGAGCACGGCTCCCCCAGTGTCAGCCCAGCGTCGTATTCTTCTACGGTGTAACGGAAAGGCCCGCGCATGTGTTCTTTCGGCGGCCATAAATTTAGAGAGCAATAAACAGAGAGGCTACCACTGTCACTGTGCGGAGACCGTTTGAGAAGAGCTACATACCAAAGGTGTCAGGTTCACAGGGTTCTGGAGTTGACCATGGCAAGGTTTGTGGTAAGAAGTGCACTGTCGAGGTTTCGAAGTGCAATAAATCAGTCCGAAAGTGTGTACCGGGAGGCGCGAGCATTACCAGACTCAATCCACGGGGTGGAGTGGGGGGATAGAACCGCAAACGGGAATCACGAAAGGCACGCAAGACACAAGACATCTGGGGAAAATAAGGATACAAAGATACCGCCCGGTTGAAGGTTGTTATAGGGTGGTTTGCCAGGTGCAGCCACTGATTTCAGTCGGTTGTGGCCAGGATGCCCACTTCGAGCTGGCGTGTGAGACCTGTAGTACGACAATAAGTGCGATTGACTGAGACGAAACGTCGCACCGGTGTTGTGTTCACGTGTCGGACTCCAACGGCAACGTCGAGGGAGCGCCATCAAGTTGTCGCCTGCAGCAGCGTTACATGATTATCAAACGCCATAGACATCAGAGAAGCCCACACCTCTGGTAAGAGATATGTATCGCAGCTTCTTTGTTGTCTTCATATTATGTATATGTCCACTTGTCATAGTAAAATATTCTAGCTGTTAACCGGATTGCTGGCTCCTCACTTTCCACCGTACTGATGTCCAAAACTACCCACTGTTGTCATTTACCCGGCTTTTCCTATTGAGTCGCCCTGGACTGATAACGACAGCGTGACACACAGTCAAAGAGCTGGGTGTCAAAGGGACTCATTCTTGCTGAGCTCCAGACCGTCCCAGGAAATTGTGGTTTCTTCGCAGAAGGCTTGCGGATCGGACGATATTCGCTTCCAGTCGCGGCACGCGTACGTGCCACGACGACGGTTCGCGGAGACAAGTCCCCGAAGTTCCTTACACATTACTTGTCATAGAGGTCTAGGCACTGCGCAGAAGTAAAAAAAGCCGGACGCACTGAACTCATACCAACTAGCCCACCACCAAGCGCTATTTAATTACAATACTTCTGCAATGCTATTTTAGATGTACTGTACAAATATGCAGATGTCGTTTGCCTGGAGTACGTTTACAGTTTGTGTAGCAACCTTGTATAACGCCAGCATGAGCCCTCAAGGAAAATAAGTGATGATGATGATGATGATGTTTATGGTAGCACTTTTTTGCGCTCCCCCACTGGAAAAATAGTTCCGACGCCACTGGGCGTTTGTCACTCAGCTGTAGCACGGAAAACTAAATAAGGGTGGGCTTTCCAAGGCAACCCCCTCTACAATCGAGGGTTACATGAAAATCAATGAAGCACAGCAACTAGTTATGGCAACTAGTAGTACTTAATCGATGTACATTATGAAATTTGTGCACGGCGTCAATCTGTATATGCTCCGAATAGTGATTCCACGTTAACGTAACGGTTAATTAGTTGAGCTCTAGGACCCTTCGTTCATGAACCCTTCGGTCAAAACAGAGAATGATGCAGAAGCTCGCAGGTCATCTGTTGTGTGATGGATGATGGTGGGATACACATGGGCCTCTCTCGGCTTCTGCAAGTGAAGAAGTTGAAGAGCAAAATTATGAAGAGTGCCAGGAAAACAGTGCCACATTATCAAGTATAATAATATAATTTTATAAGTTCTATCTCTTCCAGAGAAAGTCCGTATGATAATTCAGGGATTAAAATTCAGTTGGTACGTGCTTTTGGTATTTGAATGAAACAAGGTAAAAGGATGATGTTTCTCATCAGCACTGTAGTGATGTGATTGGCCCAAGCCATTTTTGAGAACCTACTGCAGGAAAAAAAAGAAACTTTTCAGCAAAAAAATTGTGCTTTTGTGCAGATATGCTACATCATCACGTACACACTATCTACTCGACTTTTAATGTACTTTCAAAAGAGGGACATGTGGTCATCGAACCGGAAGCCCATTTCCTTGTAGCGATAGTCACGTACAGGAATCAGTTGACGTAGATAAACTGTAATGACAAAAATTAGAACAGTGTTCGACCAGAGCGGTGTGAAAATTCGAAAATTCCAAGTGAAGTACAGTACACAATAGAATATAGATAACTGCCAGTAATTTCCCATTAGTCATTTTCTGCCGTATGTTGCAGCCACAATACCAAATATAAACGGAATAGAAAAAGAAAATGCCAAAGCTGGCTTACTGTTGAAATAGTACTATGTGTGCTTTACACACAACGCCATCTTCTTTAGTTATTTTTGCATTGTTTTTGTTGGGCAGTTGACTAAAAATAAATTTCCTGCAATTAAAGATTATCCAAAGCCTTCCTCGATTGTGGCAAATGTTTCCAGAACCGGTAATCACCGAAAGTCCCGCAATGTTCCAGCGCCTACATCGCCAGTTCAAATTTTTTTATCACTTTACATCAAACACCCCCGTTTATGCGCTAGATATTAAAGCATAAATGTGTACTGTAGCACAAACAAAGTACTAACGTAACCTCCGAAGGTGCATATTAACTGCAGTGAGCCTAATTGGGTGCTCCAACTCTAGCCAAAATTTACCAACTCCTAAAATGAGTAATTCAAACATTTAGCTAATTGATTAAGTCTGGTATGGTACAGCTCCAGTTGTAGGGCCCAATGCCAGTAATCTAGGGGCAGTGATAGAATCTACATAAAATAAATAATTTTATCTTTATTTTTATCTGCAGGGTGTCGAACCGAAACGTTTTTCGTTCCAGATTTCGTTCCGGTTCTATCATAAACAGTCCGGTGCCGGTTCTGCTCTGGAGCAAAAAAATAACGGTTCATACCGGTTTTAACCGGTTCCGTTTCTGGTGGGCATATTCATTCCCAGACAAAAAATCGATCCTGCAAAATGTAAAGCCGTTTATTCCGCATACATGATGTTTAATATTATTAGGCAGCTGTGAAATTGGTAGCTCCTGGTTCCTGTAAGTGACTGCCTGTTCAAATAGGCTTTCTCCTTTCTTGAAGCGCATGATACTGACTTACTTGTTTGTTGTGATGTCATACGTAAGGTACTTTGTTGCTGGGTTGGTGCGATCGCGTCCCATCCAAATGTCTGTTGCTGCTTCCTAGCCAGCAAGCACCACCGCACGAGTACGACGCAAATCGAGAAACACCTTCATTCACAAACGCGCTTGACGGCTCCGTTTTGTTTTCTTCGTATCCTGTCCACATAGGTATCTGCCCTTACGGATACGTAAATGTATACAACTTCGCTGCTCTCAAGCAAGGGACGCGTAGCGCGGCATTACAGAAAGAGAATCAGTTACCCAGCCCCCTTGGGTCGCTCTTTAGTTGAGGAGAGTTTGGTCGGATGAAATTAAAACAAACACTGCGGCACATTGGTAGAGTGTCACAACCGGCCACATGGACCTCTAAGTTTATGTGCGCGAACGATAAAACGTTACAAAGCGAGCCTAAGGGTCATGGTATACCGACATACATTCCACCGTAGCCGTAACCCTCGTAAAGTATCCATGGCATGACTTCAGAACACTCGACGTCAGCTTCGTTCAGGGGTCGGAGCGAACCGTAAACCAGGACCGAAAACCGAAAAAAAAAAAGAAACGAACGAATAGGCGAACGAAACTTTCGTTCACCTATTCGTAGTCCAAACTGGCGAAGTTTCTTCTTGGACCGAAAACCGTTAGATAAATTTTTCGGTTTCCCTCCTGAGCGAAAAAAACAAATACGGTTTCGATTCCGTTCCGGTTCGCACCGAAATAGCGTTATTTTCGGTTTTCGGTTCTGGTTTTCGGTTCGCTCCGACACCCTGTTTATCTGCAAATAAATATCTGTATTCAGTAAAAACCTTCTGTATTAACCTAATGTGTGCATGTTTACACATGTTCATTATGACAGAGGTTGCACGATGGCTCAGATAGGTGTATAAATATTCCACATATCTTGGAGACCCACCCACCCCTTCTCAGCAAAATAGAACTACAGCACAAAGAACTGCTTACCAACTTCTTGATCATTTTATCTGTCTTTTCAGTTTCAGTTTGTTTTATTTTAGAAGAAAGTACAACATACATGATTCCAAGAGGACTGCGAGGGCAAGCCTGTAAAGCAGTCCCTGTAAGCTAGACAGCATTAGCATTATATAAGGAGTCTTATATAAGTCTTATATAAGAAATGGTCTTGTGGATAACAATTAAAAAAACGAAAAAACGAAAAAAAAAGAAATAAGATACAAAGACTACAAAGATTATAACAAAGGATATTCATGAACGAAAAACTGCATTAATGTTTTTACAGAAGGTCATTACATGGCTAAAAAACTGATACTGGCTTAGATATCAATAAATATGCGAAACATGCCTATACATTTAGCACAACCCAGACGTTATAAAATGACATCTTCTCTAAAGATTATTGTATAGTACCATTATATAGGTACTCATTAAGTAGCCGCTTGAATCCACTAAGGGTTCGTATTGCACGTACACCATAGGGGAGAGTGTTCCATATTTTGGGGCCCTGGTAAGAAATTGAATGTAGCATAAACTTTGTTCGTGGAGCGTTGAGGATATACTCATCTTTCCGTAACAAATAACGAGACGAATAAAATGAGAGGTCAACATTTTGTATATGCAGATGTCCATGGAAACATTAAATAATAGTATGCATAGCCTCAGCTGGGTAAGCTTGTATACATCCAATATACTCAACGCATCAAATGCAAACGTGACACTCTCATAGGCCGGAAGAGAAAGAATTACTCCTAGTGCTCTCTTTTGTAACAGGTAAATAGGCTGTAACTGTGTTGGGTAAGTTAACCCATATATTTCTAGTGCACACATGATGTGTGATTCAATCAATGACCTATAAATGAGTAGTAGTGTCTGAATCGAAAAGAGAGTTCTAGCTCTTGATAATGCATGGATCCCCGATAGAACTTTGCGCATGACTTCGGTTACATGATGGCGCCAAGATAAATGCTCGTGAAGTGTGACGCCTAGAAATTTTGTTGACGAGACACGAGCAAGGCTAAAGTTTGAAAGCATAACACTGAGACCGTCGATGTTAACGGGCACAGAGGGCGTTGTGAAAAGGACATAGTTTGACTTCGTAATGTTAGGGACAAGTTTCTTCATAGACAACCAGTACATGCATCTTTTCCGAGTAGAATTTGCTTTTATTAAAAAGAGCATTAAGTGAGTTACATTCAATAAAAATGTTCGTGTTGTCAGCGTAAATGACTGACGTAGATGTAGGTTCTAAGTACTGAGGGAGGTCGTTTATAAAAACTAAGAATAAAAAGGGTCCCAATATGAAACCCTGTTGGACGCCTAGAGATAGAGAACGTTCAACAGAGCGTGTATTGCCAATTGAAACGTATTGAGACCGGCAGCTGAGATAGCTCTCAATTAGGTTGCGTGTTACACCTCGTATACCGTATCTCTCTAGTTTCATTAATAGAAGCTGGTGATCAATCAAGTCAAACGCTTTACTGAGGTCTAAAAAGATTCCCATTTTATATAATTTTGAGTCAATATTCTTTCTTATCTTTTCCGTAATGGTTACAAGTGCAGAGATGGTCGATCTTCCCTAGCGGAACCTGAACTGTGAATGCTATAGGAGGTCATAATTATTAAAAAATCTTTCTAATCTTCTCAAAATAAGTCTTTCAAGGACATTACTTAGAGCGGGGAGTATAGCAATCGGTCTATAGTTTCCCGGTGACTGTGTGTCTCCCTTCTTATACACCGGAATAATTTTGGCGATTTTCAGTTGATCTGGAAAGGTGCTTTTTTGGAATATGTCGTTAAAAACTTCTGCTAGTGGCGATAATATAGCAGCAGCAATATATTTCAGTAATGCGATGAGAATATTATCGTGCCCCTTGGAGTTAGAATTTCTCAAGTTTGCAATAGTAGACTCGATTTCCTGGGGATCTGTGGGCTCCAGAAAGAAGGAAATGGGGTTGTAACGTGGAACCGGCATCGAGCATGGTACGCATGGCAAGTATGAAACCTGGGCAGTGATCTGGGAAAAGCAGTAATTGAACTTTTCTGCTATTAGTGTCGGTTCCGTCACAAGAACACCCCCTCGCCCTGTAGTATGTTAATCAGGCGGTTGGTCTGTTGTTTGCCAAGAGCGGTGTTAATTGTTCTCCATGTTTTTTTACCATCCCCTGCCACCTCGTAAATAGCCTTCTGAGAGTGCTTCTCCTTTGCTTCCCTCAGAAGCTTTTGTAGCATATTACTGTATCTGGCATGCCTATGTTGCAGAGACAGGTTTAACGGATGTTTACGACATTTCTTGTACATGTTATTCTTATGTTTGATACTCTTTAGAAGTGCGCTTGAGATCCAGGGTTGCCTAGCAGTACTCCGCTTAGAAGCTGTGACTGTAGTTGAACAGGTCTCTACGACATTCAGTAGGATATCAGTAGTATATTGTCAGCTCAACTGGCCCACAACTCACACAGTGGCCTGGACGCCATTAATGAGCAATTAGGGACCCCCACAGTAATTAGGCTCATTCAGTGAGTCATTACACTAATTGGGAGCATCTAAGACGTGTCTAGACCACCGTGTGAGTTGTGGGCCAGTTGAGCTGCTAAACAAAATAAAAAAATAGGCAGAAAATAAAATAAATAGTTAGAAATAGAGTGGAGAAAAACAATTTATACGAAAATCAACGATGTCGTGGCGAAGAAACCGCTCCGGGGTGACCAGCGGCAGCCATGTTGGTAGTTGGCACCCAGCAGTTGCAGAGATCGCCGACAGGTGGCCATTTAGCTGCAAGGCATCACACCAGATGGTGCCACCATCATAGCTCTAGACGAGAAAGACAGAGAACAAGATACTAGCGGCAGGTAAAAGTGGCAGCACTGCTAAATAAGTCTAGGCATGCGAGAGAAAAGGTCTAACAGCTACTGCTAAAACAGCACGGAGAAAACAGTACACAACAGGGGAAAAGGCTTACGGGGGCGATCGCTTCGACCTAACCACAGCGTCACAACACTATGCAGCTAACACAAGGCTGGAACCACTGGGCACACATCGCTAAATATGCGTCAACACGAACAAAAGGCTTGTTCACCGCAAAACAAGTCTAAACATGCGAGAAAAGGCTTAACACGAGTGCAGTCAAATCACTCGTTGGTCACCGCTAAACACGGCAAACATGCGAGAAAAGGAGCGCGTCAAATCACTCACCTTTTCCCCCGTGGCTACTGCTCATCAGCCAGGCAGAAACTGAGCGAGCACGGGGACTGCGGAGCACCCGAGCATACGTCTGCTCTCAACGAAAGCCAGCCAGAAACTGAGCGAGCGCACGTCTGCTTTCCACGACAGCCAGAGAGAAACTGACTGGGGTGGCGCGGCGCGGCAGCTTCGCATGCGCGCGCTCGTAGCGCCCTCTGCAACGCCCGCCCGCGGGTGGTTTCGGTTTCCTCTCTCCGCTGTGCGCGCGCGCTCCTAGCGGCGACGGGTGGCTTCTGAGTTTCGGTTTCGCTCTCCTTTCTTTGCGCGCGCGTTTATCTCTATAAAGGCAGCGCGCACCGCGCTCTCGTCATGAATACGTGAAGATTTTCAGCTACCACTCGTTACAAAATTGTTCCCGCACCTACGCTTCTTGGGAAGAAGTGGAGAAGGAATGTTTCAGCAGCGAAAGTCCCCGCAACGAGCTCGTCATCACTGCTTTTCGCTACGTGATAGACATGGTAGGCTTTGGCAATATAGGAGAGATCTCGCCGGGGCCGCTGCAGGAGATGGTGCGTCGGATCTACGCCCGTTACAAGAATGTCTGCATAACAGTTCCGGACGGACCCCTGGGACGGATGAGCGAATTTGTGAGTCTGGCCAACTCAGAATTCAACTACATCGCTGCAGACATCGTGGACCTTCTCGCTCGTGCCATCGCTCATATTAAGCACGCCCTGCGGAAGCAGCGACATTTGCAAGCAGTCTACATCGTCGACTTTGTTACCGATTTATTGAAATGCCGCTTGGTTATCGACATGCAACGCATTAAACAGTCCGAATAACTTTGACGAGCGTGTTTTCTTTCACTGAAACATCTTTATTGAATACAAACAAAGGAGTTGGACGATAGATGCACCCTGCACCCTCCCTAACGTGTCTGATCTCACGAACAGAACGAGATGATAAGGCGTGCCAGAAAAGGGGAATCTTCATCGTGCCGACGTCATTGCGCGGGTCACGGTACCAGCACGATGATGGTATGGTCATTCTTTTTGTACACCCATTCCGCTACCACACTGCCACGATGACCCGTGCTTCTCCTGTCTGCGAGAGAGAGAGAGAGAGAGAGAGAAGCATATCTCGATTACAACGTTTATTATCGATTATACGCGTGTGAACGAAGGCCTTGCTCTTTGTTCCACTGTCACTCGATCCCTGACGACGACGCTCTCGGGCTCTCTTCGGGGTTTTCCGATGCTGCACAAAGAAAGAGTACTATCGTAATCCTGTACGCGTCAAATCGTCATCACAGCCTACCGTATTCGCAGCTTCCGTAAGGGAAGGAAATTACGGCATCCACGAGATCGCGCTTGTCGTCGTAGGGGGCCAAGCTCTTCTTGAGTCTCGAAATGGTGTACATTGTTTGCTTTATACTCTGGATGGTGCACTGCTTCTGAGAGACCGTCTTTTCATTGAACAGAGATCTCGGTACACTTCGTGCAATAAATGTTTCCTCACCACGTCTTTCTTAACTCCTTTCGCTCTCACGATCTGTTTGTGTGACCCAGCCAAGAGAATGCTGTACATTTTCGCTCTGATGGCTACGACTTCCTGAATAACACCACCTCCCGTCTCGTCTTTGAAGTACCCCATCTGGTTCGCATGCTCGTTGTTGAAAAGC
This sequence comes from Ornithodoros turicata, assembly GCF_037126465.1. Taxonomy (NCBI): domain Eukaryota; kingdom Metazoa; phylum Arthropoda; class Arachnida; order Ixodida; family Argasidae; genus Ornithodoros; species Ornithodoros turicata. The sequence continues at coordinate 77,444 of NW_026999526.1, read as the reverse complement.
GGGTGGTCCGGTGGATAGGAGGACAGATCTAGCTCACTCTCAATTTTCATCAGCTGCTCTTTAAGGCTTTCACACGTGAGAGAAAAAAATTATGCTGTCCGTATCGCTATAGATAAATTGCACTGGACACATCAAGAGAGACTCGTAGATGAAACTGTACATTCGGACTTTGGATATTTCTAGAATGGCAAAGCCCACGTAAAGGGAGTGCGTGCATTTAATGCGACGCTGTTTCATCTCGTATATGCACAATGAGAAAATGCTGGCAGTCGACGGAGCTAGCTTTTCGGAGCGCGGTTTCTTTATCGTAGGCTAGGGCATACCTTTTCATGCGTCTCACATTTTGTATCATCTTACCGAACGTACTGTTTGACATGGTTTTGTACAGAAGTCGCTCGAATTTCGTGGACGCGGCATTCCTCAACGCGACGTTCGTCTGCACGAAGGTTCGCAAAAAGTTGTCTTGCCGGAACGAGATGATGCTGTGAACACGTTTTATTTTCATGCCCAACCTCACGTACAGAGCGAGCAATGCATAATGTACGACATAGCGTTCTTTGTCATAGCACGTCAGCAAGAGTTTCTTTGTGGGAGGGGTGTTCAGCGCCTACGCATCTTTCAAGTGATGCTTGTAGGGGGACAGTTTGTCCTCGTCCACGCACCTGTGTTCAGGTGCCAGGGGAAAATCCCTGGTGAGCGCGTGCAATTCTTCAGGATACGACAAGTCTACCACGTAGACATAACCCACTTCGGAATCGTGAGGAATGTTGAGAAAATCGATCTCGCTCCACCTCGAAGGATCGACCCACTCAAGACCACCTTCTCGGGAGATGAAAAGTCATCGCGTAGGGGTACAAACTGTTCACGTCGAGGTACTGGATAAAAGTATTTTCTTTCTGGGAGTCGTAATCGTCGCACCCCTCGTGATTAGCCCGACAGTATCTGTGGAAGCTGTTACAAATGCCTCCCCTGATTCCCTTGTCGATCGTTTCGTACATCTCGCGATCGCTCATGAGCTCGAGTTTGACATTTGTGAGCTTCACTTGTGAGCTTCACTTTGACTTTGTGAGGGACACTGTGCGTAAGATATCTATCCTATCCGTCTCTAGCGCACTCTTCCTGAAATACAGTACGATGTCGCACAGCTGACAGGTGTCGAGCGTGATGTAGAGACACGTGTAATCTCCTAGGTCCTTACATTCGAACAATTCGAAAATCTCGAGGGCGTACTGATAGTCCTCGTCCGTGATCTCTTGGTCGTTCAGGTCACTTTTGAAAGCTTCCTTTGGCGGTAGTGCGGGCAAATTGTAGGTTTCGAAACTGTCGACAAAGGTGTACGGGTAAATTCCCTTCGTGAGAAGGTGACCGAAACGGTCACCAAACATTTGACGGGTGCAATAAAACGAACTCTCGGCACCGCTGGCGAGAAGCGTTTCTACCAGGTTAGACAACAAGAGGTTGAAAAACTGCGTGGTATCGCGGAAATGGAGCTCGCCAATATTGAAGCTTCGTATTTTTTCTGTGGTAGACGCCAAGATCCACGGTTCTCCCATATTTAGAACGTGCATGTGGCGGAGAAGGGAGCTTAAATCGTATTGCAGGCTGTGCACGCAGACGACGAGTTCTTTGGTGTTACGACACGTAAGGTTACACGTATCACACAGCGTCGCAACAAAATTCGAGGAACCGGGGTCTACGAAACAGGTGGGGTCGTGATGCGACACCTTCCGCGTATCTCGATTAAATTCGCACCCGCGAAATTCGCAGTGCGTCGTGCACTCGTGTCGAACAGGGTCTTCCACACTCATGACCGACGGTGAGGGAAGATGGTTCAGCCTATCGATTTGTTCGCTAAATCCCCTCAGTGCGAGCAAGCATTTTTCTGCCGCGTTAGGTCCCAAATAGCCGTCTACGCTCATTATTTTCCCATCAGAACTTCTCACTAGCACGATGCTACATGAGCTGATCCTGTGCACACTCGAGGCATCCTTAACCAGTGCATCCTTTTCCAGTATGTTTTCCGTGTCCAACACCGCAAAATAGGGGTAGGGGTGCATGTACTGTATCTTGGTGAAGGAGACGCTCTCCCCCGCTTTTGGCATTTCGAGAATTACTTCGTTTGCGTCTCGACACAGACGTTCGTGCTGCTCCAACGCCCCTCTCGTCCTATAACCGCTTGTGCATTTCTCACAATAAAAACAGTCACCTCGTCCCATGAAAGTGCTTTCCAAATTTTCTGATTCCATAGAAATGCTGCCTAACCTCGAGCAGGTGGACTTTATCCTGATAGAGCGTGCAGGGAATCCGCCCGGTAGATATCGAACTCGTCTGCTCGTCGAACACGTAGATGTACACGGAGATCTTTTTTTCTCTCCCATAGGGAAATGTCTTTGTAAGTGACTGGAAAGCAGGGCGGCCAGTACGTTACACGCGTCTCCGGATTCGAAGGATTCATGTATTTGTGGTATCTGACATAATCGTTTGGGTTGTTCCTCAAAGGATGCAAGAGTGCCAGCACGCTATACTTGAAACACTCGTTTTCGTGATTCGGTGGAAGTTTGACGTTTGTGAGAGTCTTTGTTTTTCTCTTCAACATTACGGGAAGCTCGATCGTGCACCCAATCCGCTTCGCTTTTAAGCGCGTTAGTTTTAAGTAGACACATTGGACGTTGGACGTCATTCGAGGTGAAACCAGATCCTTCTCTCGCATGGTTTTCTACGCGTTGCGAGGACTCTGCGATGGCAGCATTTATCGCGCCTTCGATTTCTTGGTGAATATGAACCACTCTCATCTGAAGGTTCGCGTGGAGGAGATGAGAAGTCAACCCATCGGCTCCGTCCTTAACCACAGACAAAATTTGAAAGGCATGCAATAAGCTTCGAGGACGCGCGTGATTACTGGAGCTATGCTCGGTAGATAGAGTCGCAAATCGTCGACGTTGTCGTCGTGCGGGGAGCAGAGAAGCGTGTACCTAGTAGCCGTTCCGTCCAATGCCTCATCTGTGACAAAGAAAGGAAGGAATAGTCTCTCCGTGACGGAGGGATGATTCCCTATGACGTGTTCTCGTAGTTCAACGATTCTACGACCCTCGACGGGGTCCTCACCCCTCAAAATTCTGGGCTTGCATCTGGTGATTCATCTCTAACCCTACCAGACACAGGAATGAAATCTGCATACGACTGATCCCCTTCCCACATGAGCAATTCGTCTGCATTGTCATGTCCATCTAGGGGTTCGTCGTCGTCGTCCGTTTCACTTATTACGAAAGGCGGACTACTGACTCTGTCGTCGTCGTCGTCATCTGAAAGGACGACTTGGCTGTTATCGAGATTCTCTATTCTAGCTTCGTGCTCTCTTTCTACGGCCACGAGCATGGCATCGATGGGGTCGTACTGAAATAAGGCTCTGCGGTCGAACAAAATCAGTACGAGATTCCCCCTCACGAAACAATGCTCACTTTTCCCTTCAGTTGAGGAACGCTAGAGATTGATGATGCTGTTGAGAGAGGTTGGGATGAGTCCCTGTGTGTTCAGTGTCATACGGAGACAGCGGCTATCGCTTCCTGAAAAACAATACCATACATAGAATACACTCACACAGCAGAACCGGTCAACTTACATGTTGCTCCATGAAACGTCTCACGTCATGGATGAATGCCCCTCGTGGGCTTCCTGTCAATCGTCGTAGAGCCAGAGCACCTTTTATAGTCTCTCCATCGCTCTCCTCCTCCTCGCATTGCGACGGTGTCGCCTGTACTTTCACCCCCCCGCCTCCCGTCTTTCGCGCCTTTTTTCTTTGGGATGTCGCATATGACAATGATACCATCGACGTTGAATAAAACATTACACTAATGTCTAACTAACACTCTGGGCCGACTTCTATATCGCGACGAGAAGACTCAGTGTGGGATTCGAACCCAGGAACTTCCTACACTGGACGCGACACACTAACCACTAGTCTAATTCGTGCTGCGTGACGTTTTTCTTATCGCAGGGTTCGTGTCTCCACACGTCCAAACATGTTCAAACACGTCTTAACATGTCCAAACACGTTCAATGACGTCAGAGAGAGAGGGAGAGAGAGAGAGAGAGGAACTAGTGTGTCCAGGGGCGACTTCGACGGTTCGGCGCTCGTGTCTGAACACGTCCAAACATGTTCAAACCACGTCGTTCAGGTTCCTCAGCACGTTAGCAACGAAAGTAGATTTGCCACACATGGAGGGGCCGCTTAAGATACAGCGAAAAGGATGACGAAAACGAAAGGGTTTGGGGGAAGACATGTTGCGTGCGTACACGTTGCACGAAGAAAAAGAAGAGACTGAGACTGGAAGAGAAATGCATCGCTTTTATATACACATCGTCGTCGTCGTCCGCTACATCGGAACTGCGTTCCCAATACAGATTATCCAGGCTAAAGTTGGACTTCTTTTTCGCCAGTCTGTCCGCCACTAAGATGCGGTCGAGCGTCTTCATCTTGTCCTGACACATTTCTTGACGGGCTTGCAACCATTCCAGGCGGTGGACTTGAAAGGCTTCCTCCAAGATGCCGCGAATAAATACGCGAAGTTCTTCGTTTTTTGTCTTTTCCTTGCGACGACGAGAAACGCAGGAGAATATACCACACATGGTGTTCTCCACGTATCAGTCAAAATGACGACGCGCTGCCTTTATACAGATAAACGCGCGCGCAAAGAAAGGAGAGCGAAACCGAAACTCAGAAGTCACCCGTCACTAGGAGCGCGCGCGCAGCGGAGAGCCGAAACCGAAAACACCCGCGGGCGGACGGACGGGTGGAGCAGAGGGCGCTAGGAGCGCGCGCGCATCCATAGCTGCCACGGCGCGTCGCCTCAGTCAGTTTCTCTCTGGAAAGCAGACGTGTGCTCCCCGCGCTCGCTTAGTTTCTGGCTGGCTGATGAGCAGTCACCGCGGGGGAAAAGATGAGTGATTTGCCGCGCTCCTTTTCTCGCATGTCTGCCGTGCCGCCGTGTTTAGCAGTGACCAACGAGTGATTTGACCGCGCTCGTGTTAAGCCTTTTCTCGCATGTTTAGACTTGTTTTGCGGTGAGCAAGCCTTTTGTTTGTGTTGACGCATGTTTAGCGATGTGTGCCCAGTGGTTCCCGCCTTGTGTTAGCTGCATAGTGTTGTGACGCTGTGGTTAGGCCTAAGCGATCGCCCCCATAAGCCTTTTTCCCCGATGTGTACCGTTTTCTCTGTACTGTTTTAGCAGTAGCGGTTACTCCTTTTCTCTCGCATGCCTAGACTTGTTTAGCAGTGCTGCCATTTTTACCTGCCGCTAGTATCTTGTTCTCTGTCTTTCTCGCCTAGAGCTATGATGGTGGCGCCATCTGGTGTGATGCCTTGCAACTAAGTGGCCACCGGTCGTCGATCTCTGCAACTACCCGACGGCAACAAGCACTGGTCACCCTGGAGCCGTTTCTTCGTCACGCCATCGTTGATTTTCGAATAAATTGTTTCTCTCTACTCAATTTCGATCTTTTTATTTTATTTTCTACCTATTTTTATTTTTTTATCAGCTCAAGTATCCGGAAACTCACACAGTGGTCTGGACACGTCTTAGATGCTCCCCAATTAGTGTAATGACTCCCTGAATCATCCTAATTATTGTGGGGGGTTCCAAATTGCTCTAATTGCTAATTAATGGCGTCCAGATGACTGTGTGAGTTTCCGGATACTTGAGCTGATCCCCTACTACTCACAATAACGTCCGAAGTCCGATGGTGTCCAGAAATGTCAAAAGAGCTTTGAGCGCAGACACTTGCTGGGCTGGATTGGACCAGGGACCAAGCAATTTCGATAGGGAGAAGGGGCGAGAGTCCAGCTGAAATTAAATCCTGCGGTGTAAAATCAGTGATGTGTTGTAAAAAGAAAATGATGGCATAGAGCTCCGCAGCTGTGGAGGAGGTTGGATGTGAAAGGCGTCCTGCGTGCACTACGCCTTCGGATGGTATGACGAATGCTGAGGTGGACTTGTTGTTTCGGGATGCGCCATCGGTATATGCTGTCGTAAACATAGAACACTTCTCATCTACCAGAGCATGAAAATGGGCTCGGAGGACTTGAGGGGGGACCTTATCTCTTCTTTCCAGAAGGTTTGGAAGGCGTACAAAAGTGGGCGGCACCGGCAGAGACCAAAGGGCTTCCGGCGGTTTGATGTCCTTAGCTGTGAGGCCAGTAAGAGTCTTGCGTGTCCTCTGCGCTACTCGACAGAAGTCGCTTTCAGAGCGGTATCGAATTTTCCTGAGAAGCGGGCTACGGGGAATGTGAGCACGCAAACGGAGGAAGTACCAAACCGTTTCACGTTGACGTAGAACGTCAATCAGCAGTTCACCAGCTTCAGCCAGTACTTGCCGTGTTTCAGCCATTCTTGGAACTGCGAGGTAGTGACGAAGGTTTCGAGCAAACAGGGACCGAAGGGTATTTAATAATGTTGGTATCCTGTGCAGTATAGGAAGGCTGTAAAGCACAGTCGTCCTCACCAACGCCGCGTGAACTGCGAACAGGGAACGCTGATCACAGCCCCATCCTGAGCCAGAAAGATGTTGAATTGCGGGGAGCCATCACTGCACTTTAGTTTCAAGGTGCTTGATGTGCCGAGCCCAGCGCAATTCCGAGTCGATTACCGCGCCAAGGAAGCGGTCGAAGCGTACCGGCTCAAGCTTCTTTGCACCAACCCAAAGAGGGAAACTGCGCGTTTAATTGCGCGGAAATTGACTCCGTGCGTGAAAGGGAGCTCGACACACTTTTCAGGTGAAAGGTTCATCCCAAGGTGCGCGACGTACGTATGGACATTATTTAAAGCGAGCTGCAGAAGGCGCTGTATATGGCTGGGCGTGATTTTCCTACTGTCAAAGGGCGACGTCATCTGCATACACGGAAAACGACACTTTGCGAGGGATTACTGATTGTAGGCCGGTCATCACCACGTTAAAAGAGTGTCGGGCTCAGAGTACTTCCTTGGGGGACTCCTTGAGGAACAGGATACTGAGGTCTTTGGCCTTGGGACGTACGGAAAGCGACAGTTCGGTCCGTAAGGAGGTGTCGGAGCCAGATGAAGAGCCGACCGGATACCCCAAAGGAGCGCAAGGCGTGCAGCACACAAATGTGCGATACGGAAAACCGATACGACGATCCGTCGATGGGCACGAGCATGTTGGACTGTAGAGCCTAGGTCGAGAACTGGATCCAGGGAGCTTCGGTGGCGACGAAATCCACCCATTTCGTGAGGAAACCCACGTCGTTTTTCGAGCCACCAGTCGAGGCGATGCGAAACCATTATCTCCATCAGTTTCCCCGTACAGCTTGTCAGGCTCACAGGGCGAAAAGAGGATGGGGCATTTGGGGGCTTGCCTGGTTTCAGGATAGGAACAACCAATGCCTCCTTTCATGTATATGGTAAAAAGCCTTGTTGCCAAGACGTATTATACACATGAAGGAGAGCTCATTCGGTTTAAGTGGATATCTCTTCACAATTCTCATTGAAAGTGACCGAAATTTCTGTTTTCATTTCAAGTTTTCGTGTTACTTTAGCTTTCATCCGGCGGTATTCCACAATGTCCGTAAGTTGCCCTGTCCGACAAGCTGTTCTTTCTGCTCGGCGACGTAATGCTCTAAGGTGGTTAATTGCTGGGGAATGACCGACATGGCCTGTTACCCTTTTAGACATGACCACAGCGTCCTGAATACAGCGGGTAATTGCTTGCGAGAGAGCCGCTGTGGACATACCGGTATGCACAGATGTTCTGAGGCCCGCACAAAAAAGTATCCAGTTTGTGAAAGAAATCAGTTCAGTAGTTGCTAAGAGGGGCAGTCTGTCGTGCGAAGTATATAGAGGAAAATGATCGCTACCTCTAGTGTCAACGCCCATAGCGCACGGCAAGTGGCGAATTATGTCGGTTGGATTTCCTCAGCGAAGTGGTTACATGCCCAGATATAGTCTGATTCTGCCCATATTCTGCCCACTGCCCATGATTGCCACTGATTCTGCCCCTTGCCCATAGTCTGATTCGTACTGGGTGTCTCTGTTATCGCTGCAGTGTGTATGGTAAAAACACATCATGTTAACTTTGCCTCTAACAACAATAAACCCGGCTATCTGTGAATCACATGTACAGGTACAGGGAGGAGAGTAGTAACGAGTAAGACAAAGATAGGTTAGTGTAGAGAATTGAAGAGGAACCGTGTGGGGCATCGATCTGCGCAATCTGACCTCAGATTCTCAATTATCACGTGTCAATAGGCACAAACCCAATTCTAGTAGGCGTCCCCCTCTGGAAAAGCAGTAATGCTACCTGTGTATCAAGCGTATCAAAGTGGTTCTAACCTTATCAACACTTTGCCTTCCAGAGAAGCCTTGCAGAAAGGAACAAGTCTGACAAAGCAACAGAGTTCTTGGTAGTGAACCTAAAATCATCATATCTTGTCCCCCACCTGATTTACAAGGCCTCAACACGGACATCGTGGAGTTAGCGATACGCGCATGACTTAACAGCACGGGGTTGGTAGACGTGCTCGACGAGCAAGACCTACGCAGGGCGCTAGGTGAACTCGTATATTTACCAGAAAACGTGAGAACAACGGAAGTTCCAAGTGAGCACCGCGTCTATTTGCAAAGCATTAAAGACACTATGATATCTTGCGGATGTGGCTCTGCTGCACGAAACGTGGAAATACATAGGAAGAATGAAAGCCGGTGAAGAATGAAAACGGTAGCCGATAAATGTGGAAACTTTTGGCCTCCATGGGCATATACGACACGTTCGGAGCGCCGTCACTCCCGCAGCATTTGTCGGGTTAACGCCAAATGTGCGTCGAAGTACGCCTGGAATAGTTCCATAATTGGCCAAATCACACCGCGGTCCGGTGTTTAGCGGTTCGGAAATTCTGGGCGGAGACGCGTTCGCAACGATGTTTTTGGGGCCCTTTTTCGGATGGAAGCTCGCGTCCGACGATGTTATTTTTTTTTGGAACCTACTCCCCTTGATGTACAAAACGTGGCAAAAGTGACCGCATCTCTCTAACCTTAGGGGTTGTCGGGTTCCCGGTTTCCTGTTTGCACTCCTCACAATACATGGGGCGGGCGGCCGCATTTTCCTAAAACCGCTCCAGTTGCAGGTACATTGTCGTGTGTAACATAGTTTTGAAGGTCTCGACGTGCCCTTTTCAATCGCGTTTATCCTGTAAGCGGGCTATAACGCACCCATCGCTGATCTTGAAAGACATAAAGTAAGTTAAGCTACAGGTCGTCGGAAAGCACTTTACTGAATTGTGTTTACTGCGAAACAGGTAGAGTGTGCCCTTCACCCAAGCAACTCCAACGTCTGCTTCATGGCAACGCAAGCTTTTACAACCGTGCCCTTGAATGTAACAAGTCAAATAAACTGGACAACGGAGAAAAGTTTCCTGGTTGTTTCTCCACTAAGGTCGCGTAAAGATATTCGCTTGACACACCTACATTTTTATAAGATGTACCGCTGTTCCGCTTTAACAATGTATTCTCCCCTTTTGTGCCTAGCGTGTAGGTGGATTTTGGTTCCCCATTATCTGTCACTGGATGCACCCTGTATACTCCGCATTGTCATACGACGGCTACCCCAGCAGCGGCTACTTCAACGTGGTACACAACCTTATCCTCTCTGGGCCCAGTATAAGCGGTCTCATAATTCCGCTGTAGGTCACACACTCATGTGGATATATGGACCACATGGGAATTGTATGGGACACGTTTATATGGAGATTCTCGTATGGGCCATACGGGACATATGAGCACCCCGTATAATCTATATAACCCATATGTCCATATGACACATATGCCCTACCAGCTCCCGTGGCATAGTGGTTAGAGTGATCGCTTTCCACGCCGAGACTGGGAGGTGACACGGGTTGGCATCCTGTCACCGGCTGTGCTGTCTGAGGTTTTCCCTCAGGTGGTGGACGCTGCCAACACGTTTGTGTGGTGCGCTAACTTGCTTACCTGTCCGCATTGCCAAGTTCTCCCTTGGATTTGTTATCGAGCAGAGATGACCTTCGTCGAGACTACAAACTTTCGTAGTATATTTTGAACTTTTCAACTATAAAGGTCGCATGTCGTCTTATTTTCTATTTCTAAAGGGACAATAGCGTCACATTAGTATTGAGAGGCAGAAGGCACTGGGGGAGCGTCGGGTGACATTTGGAAGAAAGAAGATTAAATTGAAATGTATCATTCACGTTAGAAGATCGTGGTAGGGTCGGTAGATGTCGTACAGTCGAGACAAATCAGTCTTTATTTTCCCATGGAGTGGCTCGTCGCGTGATCTGTTGTTCTTTATCCGACGCTCACTCCCAAGCGGAGTGCAACGTCAGAACGTAGGGTGCATTTTCCACACCCTTATCGCCTGATTGGAAGAAGACGGATGGGAGAAGCATCCTGAGTTTCTGTGCCATGAAAGTTCCGGTATAGACCAAGAAGTACGGTCTCAAACGGTATCTCAGCGTTACTTGCGCTCGACTGGAAGGAACGTCTCATGTTACCGATGCTCGAGGCAGTTGCCTCTTTTATTGTAAATAAATTATGTTGCCACAACTTGATGTCTGGGCTTGTACCGGTGCTGCGGACACGAAGACGTGTACCGTAGGTGCCAACTTGTAGTTGCGCCGTAACCGCTACACACAACGCTTGTTGGTCATTCGTCTCTAATGTCATTACATCGATTACACCACACTGATACACGCACTCAAGATACGACGTTTTAAACCAAAATAAATGTATTTTCTCAAACAATCGTTGCATGTCTGCTGTGAAGATATCATTTTCATCTAAATCAAAGACAAACCGTGACGGTGCACCAAGCAACGTGTTGTTCTTGAGCAATCGTCCCGTCTTCGTGACTTTGTAACGACGTCTTCGTGGTGTTGATGCTTTGCCGTTTGCAGGAAAGACTGCAAGGGAGGAGCGAACGCGCTATCCTGAGGACCCCAAAGTTTCAGAAAGTGCTCTCCTCTCTCTCCGAGTCACACTCACAGTTTGAAAAATATCCTTTCATTTGAAATGTAGAAGAGTAGTATGTTCGTACAATATTCTGCGGGCTGAATGAGGATTCTCAACCGCGGTTAGTAGAGTCGTCGTAGACTCAGAGCCGTACAGTTTAACCTTTAATATTCGAACTTTCATTATTGAAGCTGATACAGGTGACTTGAGCAAGTGCATCATCTGCAATACGGGAGATAGACACATGAGCTTCCTTCCATGCAGTCATCTTGTCTCCTGCACTGAATGTCCCGCATCCTGCACCATCTGTCCATCATGCGAGCGCAAGGTCGCAACCACGAGGGAGGTTTTCTTGGCCTGAAAACATGGGAAAGTGATGGGTATGCAAAAGGCCAGGACTGGCTGTCACATGGCATTACACCACTCAACAACACAACGCACGCCGGGGATGTCTTGAAATTGCAGGAACACATCGAGAAAACTGACAGAGCTAATAGGCAGGTTTAAACTCCGACGTGCGACTGGCAACGCGAACGGTGGATGAAGAACCTTCCCCGTTGGACTGCCACTAAATACCAGAAAAAAAGGTGCGACGACGTCAGGGCACACCCGCGTGCACCTCTGATAGGTCGGGTAGCTGACGACGTGCGAAGTGTGCGTAGTGAGAGGTGTTGAGCACGCGGTACGCACGACTGGACGTCGACTGCCTCACGACGTAAAGTCATGAATCATTATAATTATTTTTAATATTCCAATTATTATTAATTGGAGAGCACGACATTCCAGGCGCAGGTGGGCTTTTGCAGGGTAAGACCCTGTATACAGACTGTCCCAGCTAGATGCGAACATATTTATAAATAGAAATTATATGTTAGGCAATTGCGGATATTTGGGAATATTAGCGAATTATATATTAGGGCGCAGGGAAGTGACACGATCTTTGGTCGGCACTAACAGTGGGTCCCGGCGAGACATCAATGTCCCCCGGGAACGGCTCGCCGAGACGCACTGTTAGTGCTGACAAAAGGTCACTTCCCTACGACGCGCTGACGAGTCAAAAGTAGGACGAAATCTTGACCTTTACATGGGATATGTGGCACTCCCAGGATATGTCTTCGGAAAAATATACAGCAAGCGTCTTAACGACCCTTAGAATTTCAATCTGATCATGGCCCAGATATACATCAACATAATCATATATATCATCATATCATATGTATACATCAATATAATCATTTGAATGAAGTGAATATAATAATAATAATAATAATAATACGTATTATTATTATTATTATTATTATTATTATTATTATTCACTAACACGTTTTCTGGACAACCTGTACATGAGGTGCTCCTGTCAGGGTACAGCATATCGGGACTCGTATGGTCTGTTTGTGCTAGCGACGGCTGATATCGACCATTTTCAAATGACATCGTACAATAATATTTAAAAAAAAGCTTACTCCCAGCAGAATGCACCGTCAGATTGACAACAGGTGCATCTTTCAAAAGTGATACTGCAGGTATATTTAAGAACCTTCATAACATCAAAATACATGACTAATATAACGATACACTTCTGAAGTACTGACTCCCTGCAATAAAACTAAATTGACCCATTACCCGCTTCACTGTATGGTTTTGTGGAAAATAACGGTACTATATCTTTGTTGGAAGGCTTTGCTGTGTTTGTATTCTCCGCTTGACATGAACCTTGTAGCTGTTGCGCTTTCTTTGGCTTTATCAAAAGCTTTCGACTCTATAAATTATGAACATCTTTTGCGAAAGTCATACTTGTGGGGTTAACCAAAACGAGTATAATTTTCGCAAAAGATGCAAAAGATGGCCTTTTCTTTAATTGGCTATGTAGTTATTTACAAGGACGTTCACACAGAGTCATTCTTAGTTGTCAACACAGCAAGTCAGTAGCCCTCCATACGGGCGTTCCTGAGGTGTCCTGTTTGGCCCCTGTACTCTTCCACATCTCTTCCACATTAACCACCTGTCGTGGTGAACAGGACTTCAATACTTCAGTACGCTGATGACACCGTCTTGCTCTCTACTGATTTGCGACTCCGAGATGCAGTTCGATCTTTACAAAAAGATGCCGAAAAGGTTATGGACTGGTTCTTTGTAAATTGTATAGCAGTCAATGAAGCGAAATCAAAGCTAATATGTTTCAGGAATCCTCACAAACGTATTTATTTTTGATTATCTCCTCTAAAGTACTAGTTCGTGTATTCCTTGCTCAATTGGCAGGTAAATATTGCAATCTTTGGGTTATTCCATACTGAGATATGGTTTAACAATCTTTTTCAATTGTTGATTTACTTGGAAGAACTGGATTAACCATGTCTTAAGATTTGCCTTAAAAAGTGTGTCCTTTGGCCGACGGACGCGTTCAGACAGTGTATTTAAACAAAATAACCTTGCTCCATTTGAAAACTTATTTGCCGAGATAGTGATTCGGAAATATTACTGGACCGAAAATTTTAAGACTGTACGGATTCTTCCAACCGAAACCAAACTCCCTGAAATATACGTTGTCCCTGGAATCTTTACTTCTTATGGAAAATGCAACGCTCTCTCTATGTTCCCTCCGTTTTTAACTGCCTGCCAGCTGATGCTTTGAATTTATCATCGATTGCCACCCTAAAAACATTATTTCGTTCTTTATTCTGTAGTTGAATGCGCTTAACGTGCTCTTTTATTGTGAGTCTATTGTAACTTTTTCTGTTTCATTGTAACTTGTTCGTTGATGCTGTATTTCGAGTTTTTACGTACAGTTTTTAAGCGCGGCTTCCACTGTCAGGCATGACTGCTCACAAGGGCTTGTTGGCTTAGGCGAGTCCTCGCATTGTAATCATTTGAATGAAGTGAGTAAAATACTAATAATAATATTACGTGCTATTAGTATTATTATTATTCAATAAGACGTTTTCTAGACAACCTATACATGAGGTGCTCCTGTCAGGGTACAGGAGCTCTCGCAGTTCACTGGAAAAATCCTGCTAGAAAGAAACATATCGGGACTCGCATTGTCTGTTTGAGCTACCGACGGCTGATATCGACAATTTTCAAATCACATCTTAAAATAATATTGAAATAAAGCTTACTCCCAGCAGAGTGCACCGTCAGATTGACATTAGGTGCATCTTTCAAAAGTGACACTGTGGGTACATTGAAGAACCTTCATAACATCAATATACATGACTAGTTTAACGATTATGAGCAAGTGTACCTGAATTCTAAGAAATGAAATAAAAAAATACTATATGATATGTGTATAAAAAAAAAGTACCGCACCAAGGATTGAACCCAAGAACGCAAATCCGTAACGCGCTCACTATACCACGAGACCAGCAACGCAACAACACAGCGCGAAGAATTTTGTTAGAAATACTCTGAAAGCCATCGTAGGCCTATCGTGTACTTTTTTCGTCGTGGGAAAAAATTAGGACCTCCTGCAACTGCGCATAAAGTTGCAGAGCGCACAAGACAGGCCAGTCTTTCATGTCCAATGTGGACACTTTTTGGGGAAGCCCTAGTTTTGACGTAATTAAAGGATTAAGACACGCCAATGTATTCTGCCATGATGCCAACACGGCGAAAATAAGTCTATCAGGAAAAAAAGTGTGACGGTCTCAAGCTACCAATCCACTTGTGGACAATCGAGGAACCTTCTGCCGTCACGCCTAGATGTGGACACTTTTTTCAAACCCTCAGTACTAATGGATATTTTATGGAAAGCAGACGGAATGTATAGCTTCAATGGAGGGCATCGAGTTCGCAGGTTAAGCCAACTTTAAGAGTAGGTGTCCCGCAATTCTGGGAATGCTGGCGCCGATTGCATTTCTTCATTAAATCGTGGGAGGAAAGCAAAGCCAAGAAGACAATTCTGCGACTGTGCAGCCAACTCTCTCCGCAAGCGGAGGTGAACTAGATAGCATGAGTCCGCCTCATCTCGAAACAGTTACACCTAGCGTGAATTCATTCATGCAGGAACCAAATTTTTCGGTTGAATCTACTAACATGCAAACGTGCTAAATGTAACAACTCCAACAGGCAGTCATAGTCATAGTAAATGATGGACCAATGTATATGTCGCAAGGTATCCCAACAGTTTCACGAGTATGAATAATTAACTTTATCAAAAGGTTGGGTTTCGGGATTCCGTCTTGCGAATTTCCCCATCTCGAAATTCACTGTCTCGAAACGGAAGCAAATGATCGGCC
Source organism: Ornithodoros turicata (assembly GCF_037126465.1). Taxonomy (NCBI): domain Eukaryota; kingdom Metazoa; phylum Arthropoda; class Arachnida; order Ixodida; family Argasidae; genus Ornithodoros; species Ornithodoros turicata. The sequence goes on along the minus strand of NW_026999526.1, from coordinate 62,221 downwards.
CCTTTTGGATTTTTTTTAAGCACACGATATCACTGATTAACCTCTCAGTTTCAAGACTTTTCGATGTCAGTCGAAGTCGGTAATGAAAGTCACATTTTAACGGACGTTAAGCTTGGCAGGAATCTGGAACTGCAATCTGGTACTGCAATCACAATCTGGAACTGCATTTTGGTTTAAAAAGTAACTTTAGTGTGTACGATCGTGTAATATCTGAGCACTTTTTAAAACCCGAGTACGGCTGTAGCTGGCGTACTGCAATGACAACGAGGAATGCATGAGCGTGCACTCGCAACTGTGAATAATGCAATGCGCAATGCAATGCAATGCAATGCGCAATAATGAATGCGCATTTTCAGTTGTATAATGGTCTCGTAGACAGTTCGGAGGATGTAGGATGAACGCAATTCGGGTATATACAGAGAGTTTCATCGAAGTTCTAGACAGCCGCCTTGGCAGGGGATCTAGAGCACATTACTCCTCATTGCCCATACTACCAAGCTTCCCGAACCGCAATCAGCTGGCCTCTCTCTGAATACTGCATGGTCCCTGGCCAAATCCAACCCTACAAAGTCCGTCCTCAAAGCTCTTTGACCTTTCTGGCCACCATAGGACTCCGACCCTTATTGTGAAATGGCTCAATATTTATTTTCTCGCATCACCCCCAGCAGTGGGACCCCTGGCACGCGCATACCAAATTGCGTAAAACCATATTTCACGCACAAATACAGTATATTTAGGCGTACCTTGATATTTTTCCGGTATTTTTGGAGACCGACCTGAAGTTCAGCTGATCTCCAAAAAATTGAGTAAACCCAGCAACACTATCCGGTGCGCAGCATCGCGCGCTCTCCTTCCCTTCTGACTCACCGCGCATGCGCGCTGCGCCAGGGCTACATACAGACTACGGCACATCTTTTCGCGTACCGTCGACTGTACTACTAACGCATAAAAACATAAAATGCTTTATCGTCATCGTCTGCTTAACAGAGCAGAAAGAACGGAATTCTTCCCTGTGGATTACGCTAAACAAGATGCGCATCTGTAATTGGAACGTGTCATATTTGTTGTCACAACAACCAATTCATCACTTTGTTTTCATCCGTAGAAGGCGCCATACTACTCGTAAAGCGTACGGGTTTTCCCATTGCTTTCTACAGAAAAGCACGAAAAACAAACGACAGCGCCGCTACGCCATCTGTCACGTAGTGCAAGCAAGCGCCTGTTTCTTCCTCTCCCAACGTGCCGTTCTGCGGTTGAGCACCTGCGCTTCCTACCCACTGATCTCGATTGTAAAAGGCTGGATCGCGGATAGGGAGCGCGAGCGTGAAGAAACCGGCCGCCATCTTACTGTACCCACAACAGTCGCCGCAGCGATCATGGCAACTTCTTGCAATTACGGTCGTACCAACCGTACTGGCAAGGTTACAGGGCCTAAATTTATACAGGTGAGTCACTCTTCATCAAGGAATAAATAGGCGTCCATTCTGTATATTTAGTTGACCATTATGAAGTGTTTTTTTGCCCAAAACGAGCACTGGATGCAGGTTGCTTGATCGCTCTTCCGACGTTCAATCGAGCACACTTGCATTTTACGCGGCGGCAAATACAGTTTGAGTGCATAATATGCTTGAAAGAACATGTTACACTACACAGGTAGTGTTGTCATTGATATATGTGCAAGCACTCCAGCGCTTTTTTGCATGCATTGCTAGCATGGTACACGGTGTTCTCTGCGGAAGCAAGTGCCACATTCATTTCTTTGAATTACCTTCGCGCACAAGTTCGGTATTACGTCATAATGAGACCACGATTGTCACCTTTTTTCATGTATTCGTATTGTTTTTTTGCCTTGGTTTGATTTGTGACAAAGAATCCTACGTCACGGTGGTGTGGCGCGACTTGAATAACGCCTTTGTGTCTGAGCTGTATCGTCAGCAGTGTTGCCAACTTTTTTTCGGCGCTCCCTCCAAGTCAACCCCGAAACCCTCTAGAATCTGGACAAAAAACCTCCGTTTCTAAAAATATCGTGTATTTTCAGTGAAACTGATATATTCACTTGCGCGCAACAAGGCATCACAGGTTTCGTATACGCAGGCATGTCCTTTTAGCGAGCAACGCCCCGACTCGAGTTGAGGTGAGAGTAGTGAGAAAATAAAAATAAAGAGTGGGGATCAAGTCTAGAAGCCTGGCAGAATGCACTGCTTTGCAATGCTATGCTTTGGGATACCTCTTCAAGCCAGCTAGTCTTTGAATTCATCAAGTTTGAGCCACTCCTTCGAGAACTTCTGTCAGTATGGTGACTTCTTCTCTGGATTGGAAGGGTTTCCCATTATTGTGCGGAGAGATATGGTGCCCCAGAAACAAACAGACTCGCGAAAAATCCAAAGAGCTTCACAGAACATGCAAAAACCAACACGCGTCCGCCGTCACGGAGAGGAGCGGACGCCTGGCTGGAGCAGACGCCAGAACACGAAGCACGAAGAAACCCCCGAGTAAGCCGCATAAGGTGTGCAACACGTTATTTTCTAAAACATCAGGCGTTCTGAAACTTCTGCAGTTTGTCGTCTGACATTCGCTGACCCTGTTTTGGGGTCGTATTAGCAAAAATTTTATGAGTACATGACGAAAGTTGAAATTCCTCTGAAATCCCTCCAAAGTGAAACCGAAACCTCCAGATTTCCCTCCTCCCTCCAAATCGAAATTCTTCCCGCTAGGCTCTGGCACAAACCCTCCAGATTTGGAGGGAAATCCTCCAACTTGGCAACACTGATCGTCAGCTTGTTACGATAGTAATAATTTGTATGGTGTCGTGCTATTTGTAGCAGTTTTTAAGGCAAAAGTGGTCTCTCAATGCAGGTTTCGTCATGAGGGCTACGCAGTGAATTATCTGTGCAGTGTGATACGGCTGTGTGTACAGGTAAGTATCACGTTCCTCATCCTGGTTTCTACTTTACAGGAAGGAACAACCTCAGTGCACGCACTGTGGTTAGCCTCTCTCAGTTTTGCATATTTTCTTACATGTTCACATCAGAAACACACCTTAGACTTTAGGCTCCCTCACCCAGCAATATAATAATTAGAGATTATAATTCTTTTTAGAAGAGTTCCCCATATTCTTTTTAGAATAGTTTTTAATGTTTTTAATTTTTAGAAGATACAGGGATTGTAAACCACGTTTTAAACTGATGTTTTAACATTTGTCCAATGCATTTATTAAACAACATATTCGTTTTTAACTGGTTGCACCCAAACCAATGTTCTGAGGTATTATTTCCTTTGTTGTCGATGCACCATAACAATTGGAATAATAATCATCAATGCAGGTTACTTCGAAGCTGCCTCAACATACTCAAGAAATGGGTGCAGAACCTGCGTAATGCCCACAGCACCTCCAGAAAGTAAAGGCATATGTGTCACATGGGATTTTTAAAGGCATTCACAGTATACAGGGTGTCCCAGCTAAGTGTATACAGATTTAAAAAAAAATATATAACACTTTTTCCAAGATGAAATCAATTGCAATATAGCATATGCTGAGGGGTACTCCCTAGGCGGGCATTAGCCAAGTCCGAAGGCAATGTCTTAATTAATTTTCATTAATTAACTTGTTAATTATAAAATCTACAAAGTTGTCCCAATGAGAACATCTGTTCCTTTCAGTCACCTGATATCGTAGCCGTTTCCGGAACAAAAATCCGTTCGATAGATCGCCCGCAAAAAATTCGTGAAGGAACGCCATTTTTTCTTTATTTTGTTCATTGCGCTTCTTAGAAGACGCGTCTTTCTTTCATTCCCAATGCGAGAGGGAGAAAGAGCACACTATCGCCTCTCGCGTCCTGGAAAAAGACTAAAATGAAACAGAACATGCAACCCAAGATAAGGCCAGGTCCGATAGAGTCACCCGATACATTTGTTTTTGTTTTGTTTCCGCAAGTTAAAGCTCATCTTCGACGCATGAGGCGGCACTGTGATGCGCAATGAACAAAATAAAGAAAAAATGGCGCTCCTTCACGCGTCTTTCGCGGGCGATCTATCCAACGGATTTTTGTTCTGAAAACGGCTACTACATCAGGTGACCGAAAAGAACAGATGTTCTCATTGGGACAAGTTTGTAGTTTATATAATTAACAAGTTAATTAATCAAAGTTAATTAAGACATTGCCTTCGGACTTTGCTAATGCCCGCCTAGGGAGTACCCCTCAGCATATGCTATATTGCAATTGATTTCATCTTGGAAAAAGTGTTATATATATTTTTAAAAAATCTGTGTACACTTAGCTGGGACACCCTGTATAATATCTTGTATGAGCTGTTGTAGATCTAAGCAGAACACTCACAGAAATTAAAACTTGGCAGGGAACTGTGATAATTGTTTAAGTTAATAGGCATGCACATATACGCTATAACAAGAGAACTATTTATTGAGAATGCACTTCTCTGGCTACTCATGTTGTTTACATCTACTGTTAATCACATTCATTTATCACATATTATATTCTTATATATTATTATTATATTATCACATATTCGATCACATTGAATTTAAAATTTAGCATATATGAGAAAATATCAGGAGGGAAGTTGCTATTCATTGCTCATTGCAACCTAAAATTGAGAGAGCGTACCTGACCATTGTCATTCCTAAAATATATATTGCCATTGTAGCAAGGTCACAAAACAATAAATGTAGTTTTTGCGACCTCCCTGCACGTTCATTGTATCCTGAAACGCGTAAGTGCAAGAAATAAATCTTGAACTTGAATAAACTTGATGTTGTAAAAACTTGACATAAAATATTGAGTAAACTTGAACTCGTATATTCTCTTTACTCATCATCCGTGATCTTCATTACAGAAGCATATCGTGTTAGATTTTTTTGTTTGTGTTTCACAGACTGGGTACACGAGGGCCAAAATGACAAAATCACAACTGTTTCAAGCTCCAAATAGTCATGTTGCAATTTGAAGACCATACGTGGGGCTGCATTTTTTTGGAACATGCTCCACATAACAAGCATGACAAAGTCAGCACTGGATAGCAGGACCCCGTCCCCAAGCAGCTTTTCTCACGCTGCAGTTGCATTGAACAAAAGCATGTGAGTGCTGGAGAAGGACATTCAGTTTGGCACAACCGCGCCTGCAAATAATCAGAACAAATAAAGCAAGAAGAAAACAAACATAGAAGGGCTGTACTTCAAAAAGAGATAAGTCCTGTGTCTCAAGGAGGTGTTACCACTTCCTAAGTAACTTAATTGATTAAGCTTACATCACCACCTGATTGCGTGAATTAATTATTTGGGCTGCTTCGATGTGTCCATATTTGCGAGGCAAAGCACCGCTGTCGTTAACTAAAAGACTCTTTCTAAGGCGATGCTTGACATAAATCATACTAAACGCATACACGGCTAAAACAACGGCTGTGATTCTACAGAACGATCTCTTTCTGCCATGCGAGTATATCTTTTCCCAGGCCGTTCTTTATGGAACAATTTTTGTCCAGAACGCAGTACAGGATATTATATACATGGTTGTTGTTAACCTCAAGTCGTTTGTTATTGAAATACTGGCTGGGAAACGTGCTGTAGTACAATCCCCAGCGCTGCACTGCAGTGACGGTCTAGTTTCGGAATGCAAAACATAACGTAATTAAGAATCGAACGGCAGGACACCTGTGAAACACTGTTAGGATACATCAGTATACTGGCACCTTACAAAATTGTGTGATGACAAACAACGACCAATGCTTGCAGCGCAATAAATACTCACAATCTCTGTTGCCTCCCATTGTTTTCTATGGCACACACAGCACTTTAGGGCCCACCAACATGGCGGCCCGAAGGCACGCCTCTCCCCCACGAGCCCCTCTCCCATGCGCGATCCAGCCTTTATACATAGAGATCAGTGTTCCTACCATAGCAAGCATCATCTCCTAGTCTTCTCCCTCGTGGATAATGAGAACCGCCATGTCTCCTCGGGCGCAGAGTCCCATTGCCCTCCGCTGTTCTCAGTCACACTGCTGCTTGCCTATAGAGCAGAGCTTTTGCCTACTGCATCCGTTGACAACAAGTGTTCGTCACGCGACAGCTTCTGTGTGTCGCCTCCAGGTCCTGCAATGACATGGACCATTCATGGAGTCTCCACATCTGTGGAGGTTTCTACGCACTGAGCCTCAGGAAGCACTTCGCCCTCCTTGCTCCAAGCCGGTTCCACGAACTCCTCGGCAGTGGCTCGCAGCATTTCCTGCAGAGCTCCCTGCAAAGCCGCTGGCTCATCTTCCCGAGCTTCCTCTACGACGACTGCACTGGCATAGTTGCTCACCCGGCAACGCGTCGTCTAATGATCGCCACCACACTTCCTGCATTTTTCCACATACCTAAGTGCCTCGTGACCATACTCTCCACACCTTTTTCGCCTCGGTGTGGAAGAGTTCGCGATGAAATGACCCTTTAAGCCACCACGCCGGCACTGCATCTTTTTTTTTCTTTTTCACGAGATTTTTTTCTTGAAAATTATGACAGTCGCTATGTTTAAAATAGGCGCGTGATGCTACCTAATTACTAGGTGCATTCTTTTCGCTTGCACCTCTTGCGCTAGATTCGAATTGGGTTATTTCCGACCTGCACTTTCCTGTTGAAAAGAAAAGCATTACTAATAAAATTCCTTCCAGCAGGAAAGTGCAGCCCCCGATCACCCGTCTTGCGCGGAGTCCAAGGTTGTGCAATCCAGTGCGAGCGAAAAGAATGCGCCTACTGTCATTAGTAGTTTGTTATTTGCGTCTTATTGTCCCAAAAGGTTAACCTCTTTGGGGAAAGGAAGCCTTGCTGGCTCGATACAATGTTTCACGGAATGGTGCCACCAGCAACGGTTAACTGAGGCGTCGTCGTCATCGCGTCCCGCGAGGGGAGCAGCAGTGATGAGCATTTTTTTTCTAAACGCATCAGCCACACCAGCAAAGTTGTATAACTGGCTCTGATGATATGTAGCGCTCCCCAGACTCGAATTTCGCGTTTGCGATTATCGCTGCGGTAACAGTTGTGGTTATAGTTCCGACTGTAGCTCTTCTGCTTGATGACAATACACGTACTATAGAAATGATCCTATGAAGCATGATCCTATGAAGGCGCTATAAGTTCCCATGAGCCCTTGCGTGCCACGGGTGGCGCTTGCTTTGCCGCAGGTGGCGCTTTACTTTTGAAGCGTGATGTCGGCGATATTAAGCTTGTTCCATACTACAGTTGGCAGTACAATGATGAAAATACACGTAATAGTTCCGAGGGTCGGGACTACCTCCAGAGATAGTTCGCTTGTTTGATGACAATACACTGTTCCGTGGGTTAGCCTAACACCAGGCCTGACCCCAGGAGAATCATGCTCTTCGTTTTTAAGACGAGAGCAGTACTAGTTTTGAATTGTTATCCTACACTTGGCAATACGAGGTAAGAGTACGAGGTGCCGGTTAGCCTTCGGTGGCCCCGACTGCAGGACCTTAGGTCTGTTTCAAGCAGTTCGGTCTGGACTGCGGGCGATGATCACCATGCCACACGCAGTGCTCGGCACAGTCGAGTGCTCCCGTCGCTGCCTTTGCTTCACTCGCATCTTCCGCTATGATCAGGGTGAGAGACACATTCTGCTCTAGCCATCTTGCTACATTTGTACTGTCGTCCGCCGCGAATCTCCCTTATATCATGGATTGGTCGCGTAGTATGCGCCGTACAAACAGCAATTTCCCTCAGTTGCTTTGTTATCCTGCCTTTCAGCAGAGTGAGCCTGTAGTGTTCCTGTTTGTATAAAGGGGCCCACCTCCATAGGTAGCTCTCCTGCTTGATAACAATGCACACAGTAACGGTGTCGTGGCCGAGTGGTCTAAGCCGCTGGTTTTAGGCACCAGTCCGAAAGAGCGTATGGTTCGAATTCCACCGCTATCAGATGTTTTGAAAGGCGCAAAAAAGTGTCGTTTCCGTAGCTGGTGGTCTGTTGTCTCCGTTTGACGTTATGCCTGATGTCCGACAGGGATGCCCTCTCCCCCCCGCCTTGTATGTCCTTGCCATCAACGCTCTCCTCAAGAGAATGTGTTTTCTCTCAGTTATCCTAGCCACCTGACATATGCCCACCGCCTGTGTTTGTGGACGCTGTTAATGTTACAAATGTGAACGCAGTGCGACCCGGTCGCAGTATAGCTCTGTACTGGCACTGATCCTCGATCCCTCCAACTAAAAGGAGGTTACAGTTCAACACTGGCACGTAGAGAACATCTACCAGTGTGACGTGAGTGCCACCTCACTTTTCAGACAATTGCATCTGAACGCGTCCCTTCCCAATGACTTTCATGAACTCTGTGTTGGATTTCTCTACTGTAGACTCACAGGGCTTAAAGTCAGTCAGCTTCGCCTTGTACGATGTCATGTGATCTGTAGCACCGCGGTCAAGATGCCACACGTGAGGCTGTGCGGAAACAATATTCTGGACACATAGAGCAATATGCATCGCGATGTTTGCTTGTGACACGATTCCTTTCTTGGTTTGGTCAAGGTTGTCAACCTTCTCGTCAGCAGGGAACTGATTACAATCTCTAGATATGTGTGTGCAACCCTTCCGTAGGCGAAACACCGTACTTTCCTCTTCCGCGTGCCTTGGTGCCGTCACGGGCACCCTTGGTGAGCTTTTCTGCCGTCCTTCTTAGGGTAGTTTTTAGTCATCAAAGCTCTCTGACTCTCATATTCACCAGCTCTTCATCGCTACGCAATTCTTGTTTTTCTTCCATAAGTAGCCTCGTCTTCACTGCTTTAGTAGTCACGGTGTCTTCCTCTTGTTCTAAGTTGAGAATAAGTGGCTCATACGTACCAGGAAGTCCCATGAGCATGACCAATGCAACCTCTCGCTCCGTGAAGGCGTAACCTGCATTCGACGGCTTCCTGTGCAGGTCCATAAGTCTTCCTAGGTAGTCATTCATGAGCTCTTTCCTCTTCATTTTAACTTTGAAGAAGTCTCTCATCAACTGTACTACGTGGAGAAGTCCAAACTTCGAATATATTTCGTGCAACGCATCCCACGCTTCCTTCGCTCTTGCACTTGCCCCGATGTCATCAAGGTAGTTATCCTCGACTACGAAGAACAGAAATGTCAGTGCCTTGTTCTCGGTCTTCTTCTGTTGGGCACTCATTTCCCTGCTTGAGTAGCCAAGGTCGATCGCTTCCCAGCATCCCTTCTGTACAAGGGCGGCTCTTACCCGGATCGACCGAGAATGGTAATTGTCAGACGACATATTCGAAAGTTTGAATTCGTCTGACATAGACATAATAGATTAACTTGGTTGTGTAGACGTACCCTGAAAGTAATCTCTTCTGAAGACGTCACCCTAAACCAATGCGGATAAGAAACAGCGTGCCTTGAAGTTGCCTGTGTTGCATCGTCAACAGTCTCGCAGCTCATCGAGCATATCGCAAGCCAGTCCATTCGCCACGTCAAATGAAACCTTGGTCCATGCATCGTCCTGGGCCGATAACCTGTTAGAAATGTGTACACAGTGCGACCCGGTCCTAGTACAGCGCTGTAATTGCGCTGGAACAACGCGAAATAGACAAGGCGCTCAAGCTTCAAACATGTAATGCGTGCGCTCGTCGTGCTCGAGCCGTTATAACACTGATACCCGTAAACATATAAAAAGATATCCACTCTCACTGGTGGCTAGCACATTACAAGATTAATACCAACAGATAATGTCTCGGTCATACTACCGCGCGAGAGTTCCCTAGCGCCAGTTTTGAAAGCGATTGAAGACTACGGTACGGTTTCTGGGGCAAGATTGAACAGATCCAAAAGTGTCGCTCTTCTTTTAAATGTTGAGCCAGCCTGTGTTGCACCGTTTGAATTCCCTGTAAGACCTCAGGTTAAAATCCTAGTACTTGGTTTTGACAGTGCGGGGGCTCAGCTGTCAAATCGTCACGGGTATTCAGCCGCTGTAGTGCTGTGCTGCGGGAGCTTAAGTTTGTTTATCTGCCAATTACTTTGCGGTTACGACTGTTAGCTGCATGGCATTACAGTCGCATGTGCTTTTTAGCTCCTGCTTCATCCCCACCACCGGTAACACAAGCTGCTTTCACACGACACGCGCACCGCTTTCTATGGGGCGTATCCGTTGAATGGGACTGTAGGTCTCAACCACACGGAAGTCGTGATGCGTGATATTTTTGAATGGATATTTTTGATGTGGACAAGCTTACACTTGTCCGCACTTGTGTGCGTATCCAGTGCACATGTGAAGACATTTTCTTGTGTAGCGTTCGTGATTTGTACACCGCCTACAGGGAAATGCGACCGGGTCCCGCAAGACCAGCAGTGCCAACGAAATTCGCCTGGCGGCCTATCACTGCTGGCTTGATGCACGGCCCGCTAGTCTCCACTGGAAGCTGGCCGATAGTGTCCTACCACTATGTGAACGTTTACACTGTTTTCGGACATGTCGCACGGGCTGCTGTCCGTCTTGTGGCATGTCTGAGACTGAGAGAACATTGTTTCTTTTTTTTTGCGACTTTTGCTATGGAGTAGGGTAGCTCAAATATTTGGGCTCCCAGCAGTTGATTGGGCCACTGTAAGGTACCTGGAGCCGTTTCCGGTCGTGCGCGCAGAGCGGAAGCACTTAGCAATGCTGATTTCGGAAATCAACTTCCAAATTTGGATTCACCGGTGCAGGCTGGCCTTTCATGGCCCGGATGTAGGGATCATGGCTATATTCTAGGTATTGAGAGCCGGGCTGCGTGCACATATCATCCGTGAGCAGTCATTATTTGGGTCTGTGGAATGCTGTCGCCGCTGGCTTACAACGACTCGGCTCTTTGCTCGTCATCAAGGTGAGTGGCATATCAAGTTCTAGTAAGCCCACTAGGACCGCACTGCGCTCCGTAGCGACTCTCGCAGAGTTGCAGGATTGTTCGCAATGTATGTCACGTGCAAAAAGCAATCTCCCTTGGGAGCAAGTTAGAGTTAGAATTAGTTATAGAGATAGTGTTTGTCAACACACATGACAATACACACCATACAGTCCCATCCTGCAGTCGACAATACGGCGCTAAGAGGAACAAGGAGAACATGAACGAGAAGGAGAGATATGAACATTTAGGAAAGGAGGTTGTAGCTTCGCTGCATATTACGGGTGGGTGATTTTTTTTATGGTTTCTCGTCTTTCCGTATGCTGATTTCTTTGTGTGGTACGCCTCGCTATTTCAGGCGAGTATAGCGTACCGTTTTTCGGCGTTTTTCACGATATAGTTCTATGGCCAGACGGCCTCTAGCGTTTTCCGGAGCACTGCTCCCGGCTGTGTCACGAGTGAACTTCCTACTTCCTCTTGTGAAGAAGGTAGGGAAGGTCGTTATAAGCATGCGCCACATTGACGGTGGAGAATGCGACCTGATTGGGAAGTCGTGAAGTAGCTCGTGAGACGTTCCCTCAGAATGAGCTAGAGGGTGGTCGAAACGGGCAACCGGCGCTGTCCTATGGAAGTGCGGACCCCAGTTCTGAACTTGATAAGTGTGCGCGGAAAGCATTTGACCTTCAACTACTATGACATCAAACGAGTCTGTATGAGGTGGGGCGCAGAGTGTCACTTCCAAAAAGAGTGTGTGGACCCGCTGTGTGCTCGCTGTGATGACCTTGGGCATGAGAGGTGCGATACTTCGTGTAAGCGCTGTGCTGGCCAGGGACCACGCTGTATCCGAACGGTGACGGTTCCCGTGTGTCTGGTGACGTTGATGGACGCGGTTGATGGATACAGTGTTGGGAGATGCGAAGCACAATTTCGCAATCGCATACATGGACGATGTCGTAGTGTTTTCTAGAAATTTTCAAGAACACTTGGAACACCTGTCAATCGTCCTTGCAAGGATGAATGAAGCGGGTATAACGATCAACCCCCGCAAGGTGCAGCTGGCATCGTGTAGGATCAGCCTTCTAGGCTTTGTGGTGGACGGAAGTACAGGTTGGGACAAAAGTTTACGGAACACGCGAGCGACGTACTTTTTCTTCGGTGCGACACCCTAGCGGCAGCCGGAAGCGGGTGAGTTCACTGTTTCGGAGGGATGGAAGGGTGCGCTGTGAGCGACACACTGCCAGCGGGAACTCGTACTTCCCAGGCACACCCAAGCGACACTGGAGCGACCACTGCGTGTCGCTAACAGCGCATCCATTCACACCCCCCCCCCCCCGAAACAGTGAACTCACCCGCTTCCGGCAGCCGCTAGGGTGTCGCACCGAAGAAAAAGTACGTCGCTCGCGTGTTCCGTAAACTTTTGCCCCAACCTGTACCATCCGTCCTAACGACGACAAGCTAAAGGCGATCACGGAGTTCCCGGTAACGTCAAAGCCTTGCAGCGCTTCCTAGGTATGGTTGGTTTTTACAGACAATTCCTTCCTAATTGTGCCAAGCTAGCGGTGTTGCGTAAGGACACGTGCTGGAATTGGGGAGAAGAGCAGGAACGATCATTTCGAGCTCTATCACAAGCAATCGCTGATACGGCTAGGTTTTATCTGCCCGACCTTAACAGACCATTTGTTGTGCAAACAGATCCAAGCGACTATGGTGTTCGCGCAGTTCTCTTGCAGGAGCATGACGCTACTCTTTGTCCAGTGTCTTTTGCAAGTCGCACGCTGAATCCGGCAGAACGGAACTACTCCGTGACGGAAAAGGAGTGCTTGGCGATAATCTTCGCTTTCAGGAAGTTGGACCTTAACCTGGACGGCAGTACCTTCACTGTCCAGACTGACCACCAGGCACTTTCTTGGCTGCATCGGCTCCATAACCCGTCTTGACGTCTTGCCAGGTGGGCCCTGACGCTACAAGGCTACTCCTTCAACGTGGAGTACACGCGGGGCTCAACGAACGTGGTAGCAGACGCGCTGTCCCGCGCGCCTCTACCGGAGGGGGAAGAGGAAGGCACCGAGGCGCCTTCTCAACTTCTGGCAGCAGCACAGGTGGCACGAGACGTATCTTCGTCTTGGGGCACGGTCGTGAGAAGAGAGCAGCTCCTAGACGCTCAGAGAGCGGACGGCCTTTGTCAGCGGGTGTCGCAGTGGATAGGTGAGCATGACTCGGCGGACACCGAAACGACAGACGGACGCCACGACTCCTATCTGCTGGGCGAGGATGGCATCCTGTTCAGATACATACCGCAGGCAGATGAGGACGACGGCTCATCCCCGTTCAGAGTCGTGGTGCCACGGAAGTTCCGTAAGTCTTTCATACGTTACTTTCATGACTCGGCCTTGGCAGGTCACAGCAGCGACAGGAAAACTTATGAAAAGTTGTGTCGTATTGCGACATGGCCAGGAATGAGGCAGGATGTAACAAAGTATGTTCGTACTTGTCCTGTATGCCAGAGAGCAAAACCTCGTGGTGGTTTACCCTGGGCGCTTACAGTCTGTTCAGAGCAATAGACCCTGGCAGATAGTTGCTTGTGATGTGAAGGGACCGTTTCCCCGTAGTCCTAGAGGCAACCAATATTTGTTCGTGGTTACTGACCATTTCACGAAATGGGTTGAGCTGTTTCCTCTAAGGACACTGACTTCCCAGAGAGCGCGGGAGAAACTACTCGGCACCTTTTGCCGGTTCGGGTTTCCCGCACAGCTGATCACCGACAACGCAACCTACTTTACAAGTAAGGTGTTCTCAGATTCTTGCACTGTCTTAGGCATTCAGCGTAAGAAGACTTCCCCGTATCACCCTCAGGTTAACACTACCGAAAGTGTTAATCGGAACCTGAAAATGATGTTGGTTGCTTTTACTAGTCAGCACCACCGTGATTGGGATCTTCGCCTTGCTGAACTGGCGTTCGCTACACGGACGACGGTCAACAGATCTACAGGCTTCACCCCGGCGTTCCTGAACTTGGGACGAGAGGCCCCTTTTCCAGTGGAGAATGCTCTGGGCCTCCGGGATGGTGCTATCCGGCCTCCTTATTCAAGGTTTGCTGAGGACCTCCGGAGTCGACTGAACGATGCAGCCCGGACGGCTCGGGAAAACCTGGACGTCGCAAGGTTGGACCAGGCTCACCGGTACAACCGTGGACGTCGGAACCTCACCTACAGCGTCGGTGACCTCGTCCTTCGACGGACTCACCCGCTAAGTGATGCCTCTCGAGGCTTTGCAGCTTCAGTCGCAGATAGGCGGGATGGCCCTTCGAGGTAAGTGCGTGCTCCTCCGGCCTCACTTACCGGCTTCGTCGCTGCGATACCGGCGAAGAGACTGGGCCGGTTCACATCTCGGACTTGAAGTCTTATAATATCCGAGACCCGGACTGAGAGGACCCCTATTTGCAACCTGCCTCCCTCCAGGACCTGGACCCGGATCCCGCTCCCAGACCTGCGTCCAGCCGCTACAACTTGCGTCCCCGCAGGCGGCGCACGTAGCTGCCACTATCTCCATCGGTAAGCATAGTGCTTTTGATATAGTGTTTTATTAGTGTGATTTCTGTTGCACAGTTTTCCGCTGTTTGTCCTAGGGAGTGCCCTTCCGGCGCTTACGACTTGGAGATGCCCTCTTACCGTGTTCCCTTTTTCTCTCCTCGCATGCAGATGCGTCGACGTTCCCGGCCCCGCGAGCCCTCGAAGCGCAGTCCCCCCGGCAGGACTCCCGCTCCTGTTCGCAGGGAAGTTCTGCACCCGCACCTGGTCCTGCCTTCCCCCAGGGCCACTCCGTGGCAACGTGGACCATCGTTGCAGACGGGCAGCCATTGTAGTGGGCATCCGGATCGCGTTGGACCTGCCAGCCGCGGCCTCTCCGAGGTGATGACTTGCCCCTCACTCCAGCTCCCTTTCGGGGCCACACCCTGACAGAGCGGCACCCCGCTGACCCACTCCAGCCACTAACGGCAGATGAGAAACGACTGCTCTGTCCAACCTTCCACGTTCCCGAGTTGCACCGTGCCACCCATCGCAGGGGTCCCCTCCACCTCGCCCGGGTCGAAGCCGCCCGCAAGGACAGCGATGTCAGTGCGGCCCTATCAACCCTAACACGACTCAAGCCAAAACTACTGGCAGAAGCAAGGCCTCCTCCACCCCAGACAGCAGCCCCGCAGTCACCATTCGACGAGGCAGTCCTAGAACTGACGCACGACCTGATGACCCTCTAGGGGGAGGGGAAGTATCGGATCCAGCGTCCGGATGCCCTCCGACAGAGGGCGCGCTGGGCATCCGACGAAGAGGGGCGTGACCGAATAGATAAAAGCGGTGGGCACGTTATCACGGGGAGCCTTTTTTGGTTTAGGATTGCCTGCTGCCGGGAGTCTGTGGTCTGAAGGACAATAAATCTGGTATGTCTGTTTGAATTTCTGTGTGTGCTGCTTGTTCCTTTGCGCGCAGAACGGACGGGCTGACGCCCCGAGGTTGTGGGAACGTAGGTTTCCACAAGGTGCACTCCCCCCTAAAGAGTTACTGTACACCCTTTTTTAATAGTGTAAAAACGAGCTGAAACGAGTTACAGCCCAAGAAGCACGCCTCATCCATCCCTTCCTATCAAACATTGTGTTTTTTACTTGACCTGCCGCAATTCCGTTATCATTACAGGAACCAGCGACATTTTAGCCGTATGAAACGTCCGATCCCGCTGTTGCGCATGAGCATTAGTTGTAGGACGCATGATTTCAAACAAATCTCAACAACCTGCTCGCTTTCAGTCGGCTCGACCGATTGGCATTGTTGTCGAGTTCTATTGAGCGTTACAATGGGATTGCCACGTTTGTTGACTGTTTCAAATAATGTGTATCCTCTGCGGGATGTGGTTGGATGTAACGATCGATGCACTGAATTGGGCATTTCACACGCTTCATCGTCCAATCTTACAGTGCTGCTTGGGCATGTGCGCAACACGGGTACGTACCGTTTTCAGTCAATATGGGGTATACATGCAATTTTCCCAATGTTGGCTCAAAGTGGGCAATATGGGGCCCATATTGCCAGGATTTTTCCAATATTGACTCAAACTGGGCAACATGGGGCCCTCATTGCCCAGTTTCAGCCGATATGAGGCAAATCTTTGCGAAACGGGCCTCATATTGGACCCTTCTCGCCAATGACAAGCTAATATGGGTCAATATTGCGTGCTGCTTGGGATATTGTCATTTACGGGGATAAAGGCGACGGGGAACTTCACCTCTCGTGCCCCGCACCTTAATGAAATATGACGGGAAATGATGGCTGTAACTTGTTCATTCGGAGCAGCACGAGAGATGTGATTTTTCCTACTAGTCGTTGTCCCTATACGTGACAATACGTGTTTCAACATGGCCGTAGCAAACATGGAATGCATGGAGGTACAAAGAAAGAACTATTCAAGATTAATCAGACGTTAGTACTTGAATTGCCCCCAAAACTAACTGGAGTTTGCGACACGGCGAACTAAAATGTGTACATTAAACTTGACGTCACAACACTTCGTGCAACGCATGCGTTGGGTGACAGTTGCGGCACCACGCACGTATGTGAAGCGCCCGGATATTAACCCTGGTGCAGGCTGTGTTGTCTGGATTTATTCCTGTGTTTTCCTGAGACGCTTCCAGACATATGTCTGTGCAGTTCCTTTAGATGTCGGCCCAGGACGCACATTGTCCGCAGTCCTCAGCTGTGACCTTTCCGAGCTTTGTGAGGCCGACAACGGGAAGCCCTTCCACAATCACCACCACCACCACCACCACTAGCTGATCGCTTCTGTCGTACTTGTACGCACAAATTTGCCTGCACGCGATGAAATGCTGCACTGTGAACGAAGCTCTACAGCGTACCCTGCATTGACAACATAAACTACTACAGAATTCAAAAAGCTATACGCTGCGTTAGCGGAATTTAGGACCACGCGGACGAGGAAGAATCGCCCGAGTGGTGGTCGACACTGACACTCATGCGTTCAGCTTTATTGCTTTAGGAACAAATAGAGAGTTTTAGCACATCGCGACTACTTAACGGCAACGCTTCGGAAAACATGGTAAGTGAATCGCTCGATTCCCTCGAAGTGGCTTGCATAACGTTATAGACTTTTGATTTTAGAGCTTCCTTTATCATACCCTTTAACTAGAATATTGCTGATCTGTAAAACAAGCGATAGTGTGTATCTTTTACATCCGAAGAGCAGACGCTTCCTGCGGCTGTTATAACGGCGTCGCATTTCGCACACGTTTGGCAGCACGCCAAAGAGTACAAACCTATTCTTTTTTTCCTGCACCTAAGGTTCCCGCATACGTTCGATGATACCTAAGGACATCAGGCACAAGAGGCATCCCAGCAAAAAAAAAAAAAAAAATCAGTGGGGATAAAAAATAGTGGGGATCAGTGGGGATGTAATTCCATAGCAGACGATGCAGCATGATCTGGCTTGAGCCAGATCATGTCATTGTCTCAATCATCGTCGTCGTCGTTGGATACCGCTAGGGAGCCCGAGAGGCGACCACTTTGATTGTTGACGCTACCGCCACACCAGCAAACTTGTACAGCTGGCACAGGTGATGGGTCGCATTCGCCAGAACCCAATCTGCGTTTGCGGCGATCGTCGAAGTAACATTTCTTCAGTTTTCCATGAAGGCTGGCACATGGTGTGTTCCCGCTTCGTGAACGTTTACACCGCTTCCAACTTTGTCGCACTGATCACTGCCCGTCTTGTGCCATCCCGGAGTCACCAGAGCACTGCTTCCTTCAGTGCCAGATTCCGCTGCTCTTGTGGTGCAGAGCGGCTGTTGTTTTTGACCTTCCAAGAGTTGAATGGGCCACTGTAAGTTTCATGGAACCGTTGCCGGTTGCAGCAAGGGATCGGAAACATTTGGCGTGTTTGATTGCGGAAAAAAATTTCCAAATGTGGATACGCCGGTGCCGGTTGACCTTCGGTGGCCCCGACTGTGGGAGCGTAGGTTTGTTTCAGGGAGTTCGTGCTGGACTACGGGCGCTGATAACCAGGAAACAGACAGTGCTCGGCTCAGTCGCGTGCTCCCGTCGCTGGCTCTGCTTCACTCGCACCTTCCGCTATGATCAGGGTGAGTGGCACATTCTGTTCTAGCCAGTTTGCTAGACCTGTACTGTCCTCCGTCGCGATTCTCCCGTATATCATGGATTGCTCGCATGGTATGGCCCGTACAAACAGCAATCTCCCCTAGGAGCGTTGTTATCCTGCCTTTCAGCATAGTGCACGTCTAGTGTAAAGTAGCCTACCTCCATAGGTAGCTCTCCTGCTTGATGACAATACATCAGTTTTCAATCGTTTCGGGATATATCAGGTGATTGGACACGGACACCGAGGGTAGCCCTGTTGAAAAAAAAAGAAAACGTGGAGGTCTTTATGTGAAAAAAATATGAGGAATGTGAGAAAAGCAACGTGCACTACGAGCAAGCGAATGAGCATATGAGCAAAAGCAATGAGCGCAATGCGTGCCGCTATAAACAATATGAGCGGTATGAGCATGGTAGAGCCATGAGAAAGTTGGACTAAGTTGTACGTGCATACGTGAAATCGCTGAAACAGCATCTCACGTATAGCTCGGCGGAGTTACTCCGCCGGAGGGAGGCTCCCCTTTGCGCTTGCCTGGTGACTTCCTCTATTCCAGCCCGAAGCCTCCCCTCGCCGGTGACAGCTTCGCAAGGCGCCTCCGTCAGCATTTCCAGACCGTCAAACCCGCCCTACCTCGTCAGCCCTCCCATAGGAAGATTTTCGTGCACGCAGATTTGGCCAGTGCTTCTCACGCCTTCGCCCGTGTGGATCATGGCAAGCAATCCCTGACCCCTGCATATGCTGGCCCTTACAATATATTGGCCTGCAGCGAAGAAAATACCGTAACAGTCGACCTTAATGGGCGCAGCGAAACCATCTCCCTCGACAGGGTGAAACCATCTCCCCCACCTCCCTCCCCCCGTGGAGGTCCTCCACGGTGACGTTCCTTCCCCCGGCGCAATGTTTCCTGGCATTCTCCCCTGGTTACCACCAGGGGTTGAGGCCTGTGGGAGCACAAGTGCCATCGGATGATGGCAGCTCAGTTTGAACGTGAGCGCGCTGGGCGCGAATAAACCAGTTGTTCTCCACCAGTTCTGCTCAGTGCGGAAATGACCATGGCAACGAGTCAATTGTAGCATTTGGTGACATCCCTATACGCGACATTCCTCGTTGTCATTGCAGTAAGCCAGCTTAACCGTACTCAGGTTTCAAAAAGTGCTCACATATTACACGATTCTACACACTAAAGTTATTTTTAAAAAATGCAGTTCCAGATTGTATGCCCTCCTAGACTTAACGTCCGTTAAAATGTGACTTTCATTACCGACTTCGACCGACATCGAAAAGTCTTGAAGCTGAGAGGTTAATCAGTGATATCGGATGTTTAAAAATGCAAACCAGTAGAACATTTATTTTCGTTTCGAGATGGGGAATTTCGCAAGGTGGAATACCGAATCCAAACCTTTCGGTAAAGTTAATTAGTGATACGCGTACAACAGTTGGGATACATTGCAACAGATACATTGGTCATCACTTTACTATGACTATGACTATGACTACCTGTTGGAGTTGTTGCATTTAGCACGTTTGCATGTTGGTGGATTCAAGCGTAAAATTTGGTTCCTGCATAAGCTGATTCGCTCTACGTGTAACTGAATCGAGTTAAGGCGGACTCATGCGGTCTACAGGTTTTTCCATCCATTTTAGTCCAAGTGCCATCTGAAATAATCCAGGCGCCATTCAATTTAATCCGTGCGCCATCTGAAAAAATCCAGATGCTATTCAATTTAATCCTGGTGGCATCTGAAATAATTCATGGTGTTTCTAAGCACTATAACCGTGTGTTCTCACGGGGACATCTTTTTATAGTATTTTAGTGGAAGAAAAAGTAAAAAACAAACTGCTGATGAAATCGAAGGTGTGCCGTGTCTGTCGTGTGGAACATTTGCATGACGCTGAGATATTGGGAGTTGGAGTGGAAATATAGCAAACGATGGCACTTGTGCTGTCGTCTGTTACACAATATCTTCTGACTGAACAGTTGGATATTCCGCGCAGTTAAAAGAGCTCGAAAAGGCATGACTCACATAGCAGACGATGCAACTGGTGCTGTCGTCTGCTACAGGATATCTTCTGACTGAACTGCAGGATATTCAACACGGTTAGAAAAACACGAGAAGCCACCATTCACATCGCAGACGACACCACTGGTGCTGTCGTCTGCTACAGAATATATTCTGACTGAACTGCAGGATATTCCACGCGGTTAGAAAAACACGAGAAGCCACCATTCACATTGCAGACGACACCACTGGTGCTGTCGTCTGCTACAGAATATCTTCTGACTGAACTGCAGGATATTCCGCGCGGTTAGCAGAACGCGAAAAGGCATGATGCTCATAGCAGACGACACCAGTGTTCCTGTCGTCTGCGAAGGAATATGTTGTGACTCTGCCGTAGGATACTCCCTGCGGTTTGAAGAGCACGGAAAGGCATCCCACACATTTTACAGCTTAGTCACAAGATATTCCGTAGCGGACGACGGGACCAATGGTGTCCTAAAAGCGATAAAACCCTGTTCGCTTTTTTATCGCCCCGTTTTTATCGCTTTTTAACCAATGGTGTCGTCTGCTATGTGAGTCATGCATTTTGTGCTCTTCTAACCGCGTGGGATATCTTCCAGCTCAGTGAGAACACGTTCTGTAGCAGACGGCAGCACCAGTGGTGTCGTCTGCTATGTGAGTCATGCCTTTTCGTGCTCTTCTAACCGTGTGGAATATCCTGCAGCTCACTCGGAAGATATTCCGTAGCAGACGACATCACCAATGCTGTGGTCTGCTACGCTTCTGCTTTAACACTCGATATATCGGCGCCGTGCGAATGCTCAACATAAAACGCAGCAGAATTTAAGTCCTGTCAGCAGCTTTTTATTTTTCTTTCCACAACATATCTGTAGAATATTCTGCGGGGATGTCCCTCGTGTGCGTACACGGTTATAGTGCTTAAAAACACCATGGATTATTTCAGATAGCACCCGGATTAAATTCAATGGTATCTGGATTTTTTTCAGATGGCGCCCGGATTAAATTGAATGGCGCTCGGATTATTTCAGATGGCACCTGGACTAATTCAGATGGCACTTGGACTAAAATGGACGGGAAAACCTGTAGTTACCCTCCGCTTCCCGAGAAAGTTAGCCGCACAGTCGCAGATTTATTGCCTTGGCCTTGTTTGCTCCCACGATTCAGGGAAGTAATGCAATCGGCGTCAGTGTGCAGAATATGATAGCATACGACGAAGCCATAATTTTGATTCGCAGGGATCGGGAAAACTGCAGTAAGCTTGTCGACTTTGTTGATTGTAATCAATGCCCCGACTGTTACTCTAGGGAATGCCATTTCTTTGGCCCAAATATCACGAGTTTGCGTGCAGAGAGAAGTGATTTTGTTGCATCTCCCATAGGCTTCTATGTGTTCAAAATCTGGCAAGCATTAATTTTGCAAAAATCTTTGGATTGCGTCAGGCCTTGAAAAATATGTAATTCCATAGATAAACTGGAGGGACGGGAACACGCTTGCACGACTTTTGTGCAGAAATATAGCGAGGCTAACGAAAAGCCTGCGAACAAAAATTCTCCACACACTTCATAAGAACTGCCTCCGCCGTAAACACACACTAATGGCACGACAAAAGACAGTCAGGGAAAAAGGGTGTACCAAACAACAGATCATGTGGGGTAGCATGTGAACGTGCTCGACTAGGTATCTTACCTACAACGCAAGGCGTAATCTGCTGCAGATACCCTTTCTCTAAGGGGCTCATCTTGATGGAATGTGTGCTTATCACGGGGTTACCTCGCTGCGTGTCGTCAAGTGCGCCTCCCAAAGTTATCTGTCAATTTGCTCTTTAAACACCCCTTCTATAGATGTCTCCGTGAACTCAGGAGAACGCACGCATTAGTGTGTTTTTGTAGTGGCAGCTATTACGGGGAGTTCTCGGGAAATTGCTGTGGCAGTACATAGCTGTACCACGAAACCCGCCGCTGCTTGTCTCTTCTTCTTCTCTGTCTTCTTCTGTCTGTTGAATGTCGGTATCGTTGATGCAAAGCAATCTGAAGCAAATAAGAACAGTTCTATCAAGCTCAAACTCAGTGTTGACATATTTAAAGATGGGTATGTTGTACCGGAAAGTGTTCCCATTTTTCCGATTTTTCAGCGTTTCCTGTACCACTGTGTCACGATTTTAGTAATACTTTTTACCCGCTAATCCCGGTTCTACACATCACCACTCACTTTGCAGACCACACGGCGGTACTCGTCACTCTAAGGTAGTTAAGTAATCAGTGTCATATATAAAAATGTCAACGCCAACACACAACAGCTATCGCTGAAATTCGCGTTGCACAATCGTAACAGTCCTGCAATTTTTTTCGCCGTTAATTGTCCGTTGCATTAGTTCATATGTGCACCATTCTCAAGGCATACTGCTGTTGATGGGCACATAAAATATAGTGTGAAATTGATATCTGTCTACGGTGCTACTCCGCTTGTGCTAAAGGAATAAGGATTTCTTATTTCCATAAGGAAACCTATGCAGGGAGTGTGATGGGACGCGGACATCATGGACCCAAAGTGCGCTAGAGACAGAAACAAACAAACAGAAAAACAAAAACAGAAAGTGACAAAAGGTTTGGAGCTCTGTACAAGGCTCGTTCAATGTTGGCCGATGATTTTGCTCAGTTGTAATCATTGGTTAAATGTAACTATAACTTAATTTATTTTTTACTTGTGACAGCGTCACCTATCATGGCAGTGAGCAGTGTTAAGCAATTAGGGAGACTACCGAAGTTCTTAAAGGGCACCATATTTTACAAATCTGGAAAATTTGCGATTTCTTATCTCCTCAAAGGCCAACCTTAGAATCTACTGAACTTAGGATGCAATGCTATCCACCACTGACAAAATGTGGAAAAAAAAAGACATGCTGAATAAGTCAAACAGTTATGAAGATACGTGGCGTCAAACTTCGTAGCAAGCGCAATGGTCGAAATGCCCACATCTGAACAAGAATCCACTGAACCACTTTCAGTGCAACTATGCTTCCTAGGGAGAGGGCTTTAATACAGGTTTGAAAAAACAACAACAATGGAGTGCCCTGGCATTGATGGCCTCCCAGTTGACTTCCATAAGCGCTTCTGGAGCACGATCGCTTCTTGCATGAGTCGGGTTCTTAACATCTGCTTAACCCAGGGGCTGTTATGCCCCAGCATGCTGGCCCTGAAATGACAAATGCAGCGTGTTGTTGTTCCTCCGTGCAAAGGCAAGTCTCGAAAATTGACCTAGATGCTTATCGTCCGATTACGTTACTGACGGGAAACTATAAGATCTTAGCTAAAACTATTCTATGCGGTACGGAAAGGAGTTGCCTCAGGACAGAAGCCGCCGATATTTGGAACAGAGACTGTTGTTCTTCTGGGCACCGTCCTCATCATTGGCACGGTATTTAAAGGGATAGGTGTGACGTGTTTAAAGGTTCATGCGAATTGTGGGTCAACAGCCCGGAGGGAAGAAAGGTCCGTACGGCCTTTACGACCGGAGTGAATGGCCGTTTTGTTAGAGTGTGGAGGGGATTATGTGAACGAAGTGATCTAGGCTCCAGACCGGTTACAGAATACGAATACGAAATCCACAGAGGCATATCAAACTTTGCGAGACGGCTACGCCTTAGAGAATTATTCGCTGACACAACACAAGAAAACAACAACGACCTCAGACTACCATCAACCTTGACACCAAATCACGGTCGAGAACCCGCATTAGACCTGTACATTAAACAAGTAAGGAACGACATCCTTCGCGGTATTTCCTAAAGCTCGCGTGATCACAACCTCACTAAAACACAGCGCGACATCATCAAAGCGCTAGCTGACAGAGATATCATTATCAAGCCCGCAGATAAAGGTGGGAGTAGCATCATCAGGCCCACAGATAAATATATTTCTGAAGCTCGTAGGCAACTCAACAATACGCAACACTACCTCAAAATGGACCACGATCCAACAAAGAAGTACACGGCGCTAATAACCCATACCATACAGGACCTCCACGAACAAAAGCTCATCACACGTGATGACCTCAGATATCTGACCCCATCAAACACAGGCGGAGGTCGTTTCTATTTACTGCCCAAAATCCACAAGGTACACGCCAACGAGCTGTATACGGCGCTGACATCCCCGGCAGGCACATTGTATCTAATAACAACACACCAACAGAAAGACCCTCGAAATTCCTGGACCACTATTTAAACCATATTCCGACAACACTGCCATGGCATGTACAAGGCACACTGCACCTCCTCAGAATAATCAGAGATGTAAACAACACTCGTACATTTGGTAGGAACACCATACTAGCCACGCTGGATGTAACATCACTGTAGACAAACATCCCACACAACGACGGAATCACAGACCTCTGCAATACCCTTTCTACAACAAACACCAGAAAAGACACGGCCACTTGTCTTCTACAGTTTCCGGCGTTTTAAAAGAGATAACTCCATTTGTGAAGACGATGACTGCTTCGTTTTCGACTAGAAAGTCCATTCCGAGTATTACATCCCGTGGGCAGTTCGGTAGGACGGCGAAGCTGATGATGTACTGGATGTCACACACTTGTATGACTGCCACTTAGGCAACGTACCACTTATAGCAGAGTTGTCGGCTCCGGTAACGCAATCATCTCATGGCCGTCGATAAGTATTTTCAGGTTATTGGTAGTTTTTCGAGCGTCGTGTTGGTGCTCTGTTGGTGTTCGTCGAGTTGGAGGAATTGTAACTTGTCGTCGGTCCGCAGCTTCACCTCCCGGAGCTGCAGTCCTCAGTTTCCCCGGTTAGGGCTGCGCCACACAGGTCGTCTTGCTGGTGACGGTGAACGTGCTCTTCCTGGCGACCTGCTGCGGTGGGGGACGCTTGGGAACAGGTCGCATCGTTATCCAGCAGAAGCATTCTGCTGCCGTAGATTCAATTTCGGCTGGGCGACTACCGCGCTGAGGGCGGGATGCGTCGGGTGAAAATCCTGGAAGGCCAAGGCGTCGGTAGGGACATCGGCGATCATCGGCGTGGTTGGCCTCTCCGCAGTGGTAGCAAAGCGGCCTGAAGTCGGGAGTCCGCAGGACGTCCCTTTTGCGAAACGGCTGAGAGCGTGGTGGTACGCTCGAAGTCGGTTGGACAGGCGGATGAGGCGACCAACGGTTTCTGTAACACGGCGGACAAGTAGGTGGCACCTGTCTCAGAGCGGCGGCGTAGGCTGGTCTCGGTGCTTCGGCGTCGGAGTAGGCGGTTGACGACGTCTGGATTGCGTGCTGAACCTCGTTCTTGATGATCGCTCTCGAATCAGCTGTCTGAGCGATCAGACGTCGAGGCCAGCGGTCGTGGAGAAAGCCTCGTAGCCCTGGTGTCGTTGGTCGACGGTAGCCGAGAGAGCAGAGCCCTCTCAATGCGGACGGTTCGTCCAGAAAAGCGTCGGTCGTGGCGGGTTGATTTCGGGACAGGGCGCGAAAAATTTCTTCTTTTCCGCCCCTCATGACTCGCTGAATCTTCTTCTCCTTGGATGCTTTTGGGTCAGCTCGCTGGAAGAGCCGCAACACATATTCTCAACGAAGCCAGTAACGCTTTCGTTTGGCAGCTGGATCCGTCTCTGGAGCAGATGTTCAGCGCGTACAGCTACAGCTCGTTGTTCAAAAGCGAATGCCTCGTGGAGTTTGCTTTTGAAGACGTCCCAGGGCGTGAGCGAAGTGCCCAGGTTCTCGAATCATGTCTTCGCGTGCCTTCCAGGGAGAAGTAGACGTTGACGACCTTCTGGTCGTCACTCCGGTTGTTGAACCTGGCGATCCGCTCGTAGTGGTCGACATAATCGTCCACATCGTCGTAAGACCTGAATGTATTCGATGACCGTGCAGGTGCGTGCGACCGACTATGGGCGTGGCAACAGGCTGCACCACTTGGGTGCTGGTCTCCGCAGTCATATTCCTCTTACGTTTAGGGGGTTCCAATGGGTGGAATTGTGCAGGCAGGCCAAGCTGTCTTCTGCTTCGTCGCAGTTGGTCTTCCAGGCCGTTGAACAAAGGATGCCCCGCACCTCCACCAGAAATGTCACAAAGCGAAATGGGCCGGCGAGTCGTCCAATAAACAGCAAACGGTTTATTAAACTACTTGGTAGCAAAGGCACAAGAGTGATAGTTCTCTGAACACCACCACGTATGTGGGCAACGTCACGACTCACGCCCTGGGGGAATGTGCGTCCTGGGCCGACTTCTGAGGGAACTGTGCCGACATATGTCTGAAAGCGTCTGAGGAAAACCCAGGAAAAACCCCAGACAGCACAGCACGAAAATCCTGGGACTCTGACATTACTGCCTTCACTGCCACCAATGAGGCAGCGCATGAGCGTAGGTCGGCGAATTCATTCATGAATGCCTTAACTGACCTCATTCATCACTTCATAGAGAATGGACGTGATGTCGAATGAAGGGCATGATGAGATGGGAAGTTGAAGTCAATGTGATGGGATTTGAAGTTGAAGTTAGTGTGATGGGATTTGAATTTGAATTCAGCGTGATGGGATTTGAAGTTGAAGTTAGCGTAATGTGTTTTTAAGTCGAAGTCAGCGTGACAGGATTTGAAGTTGAAGTCTACACGATGGATCTTGAATATGATGAATGGGTTTCGAAGCCCTCATACTAAGGTTTGAAGCTGACAATGTTTAATCGATGTCTGACGTTCGAGTGTAGTGGCTGTTACTTGTGCATCGCGTGCGGAGTGAATGATAAATATTTATTGGAGTCCAGTGAGGGAACATAAACGCTCCGCGTTTTGTGTCTGGTGTGGGGCCTGACACTGCAGGTACCTGGCGGACTCCCTCCCACCCTCGTTGTGTATCGGTGAGCGCAGAGAGGGAAACTGTACGGAACGCGTCACTCTATTGCGTAGTGGGGTGCCGAGGGTAATGTCCCGTAGCCGGAGGCAACTGTCGGTTGCAAATGCAAGCGGTAGATTATATTGAGAGGCGAATTGGCGTCCTGCGGTCACGCGGTCTGTGCACCCCGGTTGTTTTGTTTGACTCATCTGCTCGCCTACCGCTTAAACGTGCGTATATAAGATGTGTATGTTGTGTGTGTGTGTCTCTCTCTGTTTTGCAACGTGTCCTGAAGTATAGGTTCACGAGCATCCTGTTTTTAACTTTACTCTTTTTGCGGTAAAGCTTGTCATGCCTAGAGCCGGAACAAGACAGTGTTTAAAGCACAGTATATACCGTTCGCAGTTTCGGGGATGTTTGTAACTCCCCAGCTGAAGCCGAGGCGTACTTTATGCGTTAATTTTTCTTTGCAGCTGGTTAAGGCAGGGGTATCGTTGACATAGATCGAATCTCCGAATGGGAAAACCTTGCACTGTAGTAAGTTTTATGCCTGTAACACCGGCACCAACACTTGTGGTAGACTATTAATGTAATATGTGTAACAGTGGATGCTATGTCAGATTCATTCTATGTTTTACGATGTTGTCGAATGTCTTCCTTTGTTCATAATTGTTGCGACTATGATTTCAATACATTTTCAATTACAATAGTTTTAATTTTTCGTAGGCTACATCAACCGCAAGGGTCTATAGCTTAACAGCAGCGGCGGGCACTGTCGACCCTCGTAGATGAACAGGTGGGGCTGTGTACCCAATCATTGAGAAAATAAAGTAGCTTTTCTGTTCAATCTGGACATTCCTCATTGGCCCGTAACGCGCGCGTTTTCGAAGGTTCTGCACTCTAGTCACCTCCCGCCGTGTTATTCGTTCACCGCTCTGATTTTGAGATCACGTTATCAGTGCTGTTTTCAGGGAATATCCCGAGATGGAATGTTTTAGCGTAACGGAATTCAAGTGAAGCGATTGTGTCGTGGCTACTAATTTTGCTATTCTTAGTACAAAGCCTAACTCTGACCACGACGGAGGCAACCACTCGGGAAGTTTTCGTTGATACGACGGCGATTACTACGACCATGGTGCCAACTAAGACTAGCCACACCACGGCGACTACGACCACAGCGCCAATTGAGACTACTACTACGACTATCACCACGACTAGCACTACTACGACCACCACTACAACATCAACGACGACTACTACTACGACGACTACGACCACGACGACTACGACAACAACCACGACGACTACCACCACAACAACGACTATTACTACCGCCACCTTGAAACCACGTAAGTGGTTTATATTGTGAATCCTTGACATTGACGATTATCGCTGCAGAAGTGTCGTTTGTACGTTGTGAATTCTGTTCACTGCGTCACTGCTAATCCATAATGTTCTTTCATGCCCAGCTTGCCTCATAAGTTTCTTGCTTGCGTCAGTTCAGTCGTTCAGGCAATATTTCACCCACTGGATGATGTGTGTTACTTCATGTTCTTCACGGTCTCAGACATCAATCAACTAAAAAACAAGAATCTCGGTCTTGCGAGAAGCAAAATTGGTATCGACATACCGAGCTCGTAAGTGAAGTAGTTCTATCTCTGAAAACGACCATGCGTCGAATTAACCGTTAGTGTGCTGAGAAGCGCGTGTCCTGGTGCATTGGTGGACGTGTTGGTGGACTCTGTTTCAGAAAAGCAAACGCTAATCAGGGCAAACTTCAAAATTCCATCGCAGCGTACTGGCCAAAGATCAGAGACTTCGCTGTCCTGGACATGGAACTCCGTCCAAGTGTTTCAACTTATGTCGGTCATGTCGAAGCACTTCTAACAGTAAGCCATGAGTTCCGTCTTACCCGTTTCTTTCGAAAAATTGTGTTGTAAAACAGGGAGAGCTGACGCCGACCCTGCACAAGGGGGATTAGGCTGCCGTGGTAGTTATCTTCATCAGATTAGAGTCACCTTGGAGTCAAGGGCGGATTGAGATATGGGGGGGGGGGGGGCATCCGAACATCACGACACCCCTCTCTTTCTGTCGTTACATAGTTTTGATTCACCTTTTGACAGCGTAGCAGCATGCTATCCACTACATGACCCACTCCCCCGCCCTTAGAAAAATCATCGACCCTGCTTGTAGTACCTATGTCTTTTCCCGGTGTGCCCTCATTGTGTCCATGATCGTGAAAACGGTTTCATCGCGGCAGTTGATTCGCGCAGCAAAGTTATCATCGAAACGTAACACATCACATGAAACATGTAATAAACATAGTCCGGTGAACTGTTGTCAGCATGTGGGCCCTTTAATGGCATGGCTTTGTGGGCATGTGGGAATATTAGGTGGCGTCAAAAGGTGCGTTCTAGTATCCGCCGCGTGATAGTCGACAATCCCTTGCTTGATTCCTTTGTCGCGGATCTCTGAAGCTGATGCATTGGTGATTCAAGCGCCACAGGATGCAATTTTATGCGCAGCGTGCCGAAGAAGCCAACATTACAGAAACCTGACCATTCGTACACCACTCGCTCATTCCAAACGCCGACTCAGTTGAGTGTCCTGCGCGTGCGTTGTCGAAATTGCCGCCAATACCAACAATGACAACGTTCTAGTGACTAGGCGTTGACTGAATTCTTTCAGGAAACGGACAGACTTCTAGAGCAGAAACAACGCCAACGAGGAACTTTGGCTACGTGCTTCTAGGTGTGGCCATACTCCGTGGAAGCCAACAACCAAGCGCCCTCATGGCTAACTTCAATCAGCTAGTACAGTGAGTAGATCATATGTATCCGACGTAAGGGCCCGGGTGCTGCTTATCTAGATATCTTAGCGGGAGGCTTTGAAGGGTCGTAAGGTTACGTTGATTACACTTGCGCACACTTTTAATCTTTTAATTTGATGGTTCAACAAAACCGCGTTAAAGTCATACGCACCAACACTCGCATGAACCTACTTTTTCTACATGGTCGTTGTTCCGAAAGAACCGCGGGTAAACTCAGTTGCCCGTATTCACCAAGCGACTTAAACCGTTGTTTAATGGCGTCTTGTTTAAATCGATTTCGTAGTCTCTCCGGCTATGAAGCCGGTTGGCCACAACGCATGCGCACTATACATATTGTCACAAGCTGATTGAGGGGAGGGAGAAAGTAGCCCACAATTCGCTGAATTTTGCACGCAGCATCTGCACACTGCTAACAGTGGCATCGACATCATGACTACATGGGCTGCTTGACACTCTACTGTTGAGTTTATATGCCCCTGTGGAGGCTTTAATTTGTCCATACAAATCTGTTGACACAAAACACTGCTCGCAATATTTGCTTTTATGCCTCTGCGGGATATTTCTACATGTACTTTTATCGAATAACCAAGTCTGATGTCCTGAAGACATGCTTGCTTTTTTTTAATCAAAATTTCTCCCAGTCGACATGTACAGCAGCATCATGGATTGATACCGATAAGCATAACCCGATCTTACCAGAACAAAATTGCGCCGAGAAACAAGCTCATAGCGATTTCGCAAACATAGTGCTTTCATAATGACACAGAACGCAATAGTGCTTTCCTAGGGAGCTTGCATCTTTCTGGGCAAGCCTTCAAAGCTTTGAAGGGGATCTAGAGCTTCCTGCATGTGGTGCCTTTTCCAGAGTGAGACCTGAAATATTGTACCTTGTTAATGCACTGGGACGTCCCACATATAACACCAGGTACCCTCTGAAGACTACTATTTTGGGACGTCACTCTTAACATCTCGACGAGCAACGTGCTCGATATTTATGCCTTCACACCCTTGGCAACATGTACCATCCTCCTCTGTATAGCTGTAAAGCACATGGAGGTATAACTGCTCCATGCGACCACTCCCTTCTCCCTCGCTCTTGTGACCTCCGTTTACACGACTGATGCATTTTTAACAGGACACACTTAACAGTAAACCAGGAACACAAATATCTTTCACAAGTACCGGCGATCACTATAGTGTGCAACAAATTGTTAAATGTATCAATCAGAACCAGCAACGGCAGCACAGCAAACACTATTGTTAATGATGCATAACAGAGGCACTAGGTGTTGTATTTAAGGAACCACGCATAATCAGCGCCGCTTTTGTTGCTGGAGGTAACAGCTGTTTGTGCACGACCTCCTGTCAGCTTTGGATCGGAAAGCGACTTGTGTGTAGCTGCCAATGTTGACATCACTAACGTGGACGATATCGGTTCTAAATTTGCAGAGCGGATTTCGAAATTCCACTCCATACCGATAGTTAACTTTTTTTTGGCGGGGGGTTTATTGCCTCACTTACTTCGCTCACGGGTCCATCGCAACGTTATTTTTCCTTAATTTCTGCAATTTCGACTTGAAAAGTAGGCAACAGCATCGAGCAAAAACTATTTAACTAGCGCGCTCACCCTGCGATTTCCTAGTATCTGGTACCATCTCCACCACCACACACCAACAGCCGCGACTTCACCCCAATTTCCAGTTACCGATCATTTTTTACTATGTATCCTAACGTATGCATTGTATTGTCGTGGTCATCACGTGCGTCCAGGTTCGTACAGTGCGTGTGTGGACGGTGTGGACAAACATTACTGTTCGGTTGCTGCTATTGAATGGAATAGGCTCCCTAGTGCGCCGAAATGAATGGCTCTCTTCCCGGCGTCGGGAACTTGGCGCCCCCATCGCCCGGCAGCAGCCGCAGTAGCCCCCTCCTGCACTCACGGTTGGGTCGCCGCAGGAGGGAGAGCCCCACGTATAGCTGTGCGTGGCTTTCCCGTGTCTGGGGAAAGGGGGATCCTGGCGGTTGAGTAGACCCGGAGGTTGTTTTGGACCCTTCGGGGCCCCTCCGGGAAAGCAACACACCGCTTTGGCCCCTGCTTCCCATAGACGGGTGGTCCTGGAAGACCCGGCCAGGATTATTCAGCTAGTCGCCATCTCCCTTTTCATTACTTTCTCTTCCTTGGTCTCCTTCTTTCTCTCCTTTTCCTATTTTCACCTTCTTTGGCGGTAAGGGTCAACCTTGGGCAGTCTTTCACCCTCCAGAAGCTGCACTTGGGTATAGTGCACAGGCAAGTGTTAACGTGTGAGACACGTTCCCTTGGTTGGGGTCGGTGGTGGCCGACACACCCTTTGCACTGAATTCAACATTCACCCTTTATGGATAAATCAAATTCCAAAAAAACTGATCGGCGCCCAAAGCGGCACCGCACCGAAGACATTGCAATGAGCTTCTTTGAAAGCGGTCAAGAGCCGTGGTTTCCTAAATTCCTTGTCATACATGCAGAGAATGAAACAAAGTCGTTTGCAGGGCTCTCCCCATTTGTTGTGGCTAAGACACTCGAACAAGTAGTCGGGAAGTCTTACAACGCCAGGAAACTGAACACCGGAGACATACAGGTCGAGGTACAAACTAAGCAACAAAGTACAGCACTCTCCTCGCTAAAGATCATTGGAGAAACCCCAGTTTCTGTCTCAGTACATCGTAGCTTGAACACAGTGAAAGGGGTCATATCTGCCAGTGAGTTGCTACCATGTTCTGACTCAGAGATGACGGAGGGCTTAAAGGACCATGGGGTAATCAATGCTAACAGGATCATCATCCGCAGAGAAGGAAAAGAAATATCCACACCACATGTCGTTCTCACCTTTGAACTCCATAAGCTGCCTTCAAGCATCAAAGCAGGTTATGTCAGCTGCCCAGTGCGACCGTACGTCCCCAACCCGAGACGCTGCTTTAAGTGTCAACGGTTTGGGCACGGCTCGCAGGTCTGTCGAGGTCAGGCTGTTTGCCCAAAATGTGCAGGGACAAACCATTCTTCTGACTCGTGCCAAAATGCCTTAAAGTGCGCGAACTGTCAGGGTGGGCATGCAGTCTACTCCAGGTCGTGCCCACGTTGGCAAGAGGAGAAACAAATCTTGAGAGTAAAGGCAGAACGAAACATAACATACAGGGCGGCGAAGGCACAGGTTGAATTTCAAAGAAAAGGTACTTTCTCTGAAGTGGTGCGCAGGGGGGTGGCACCACTCAGAGTTTCAGTGGAGACTCAAACGTCTGAGCCTCCACCCCACACCCCCCAACACGAAAAGCAGGACACGGAAGTGTCCCTTCCAAGTTCCCTGGCTTGCCAGACGAGCAGCCAGGACACTGCCTCAGCTTCCTGTGAAGCTGATGGCACGCAGTCTATTTGGGACGGGGCCACACATGCCTCGTCTCAAGATACACAACAAAACATGGAGGTGGAGGACGACGACTCTCTGTCACAGAAGTCGTCCTCCAGCCAGTCAGGTGTTTCCTCTGTTGGAAAAGAACAAAGAGAGAAAACGGCTAGCAGAGGTAGGGGAAAGAAAGTAAAAGAGACACTGAAAATGCCTCCACCGAGAATTACTCCTCCCTAAACTAAACTTTCATGCCCACACACTCCAAGTTACACATCCAAGTTATGATAAAGTCGTTGCTACTTTTTTCCTCCCTTGCCTTCCTAATGGGTGCTGGCACCATACTTCAATGGAATTGCCGAGGTCTTTTTTCTAACTTGGATGACGTTAACGACTTGTTTGAGGAACACAATGCAACTTGTTTCTGTCTGCAGGAAACCTACTTAAATCCAGAAAATTTCAACCCCTTTCGTAGGTGCAATATATTCCGAAAAGATCGTGTAGGCAGAGCACGTTCGTCGGGTGGTGTAGCCATTGCCCTTCCTCGCTCTGTACCTGCAATGAATATTCCGCTTACAACAGACCTAGAAGCTGTTGCTGTCCGTGTGTGTCTTGAACAGACTATAACTGTCTGTTCATTATATCTTCCTCCTTCGACTTCCGTCGGTCAGAGAGAGTTTGAAAAGTTAATTGACCAGCTCCCTCAGCCCATGATGATTTTAGGTGACCTCAATGCACATAATCCCTTGTGGGGCAGCGCAAAGGTTGATAGCCGTGGAAAGATGGTGGAGAGAGTTCTCTTTTCAAGGTCACTTTGCCTCCTAAACACAGGGTCAACAACCTACCTAAGCTCTGCAACACAATCCTTCTCTGCTATTGATATCTCTCTTTGCAGTCCTTCCCTTTTTTCCTCTTTAGATTGGAGGGTGGATCACGACCCGCGTGGTAGCGACCATTTCCCAATTGTTGTCACATTTCGTGGCCCCACCAACAACATTGCAACACGCCCGCCTCGGTGGAAACTACAAGAGGCAGACTGGGACCTTTTCACCAAAGAGGCCAATATCTTGACCCAATCTTTTCAACATCTTCATGTTGACGAGGCAAACACTGTAATTACAAATACTATTATAAATGCAGCTCATCAGTCAATTCCACAAACAAAAGGTAACCTTCCAAGACGTCCAAAGCCATGGTGGACGAGTGACTGCGAGAAGACTCGCAAGCAACAAAATCGGGCGTGGGGTATTTTCAGGAGATACCCCACAAGCACAAACTTACTTCTTTTCAAGAAAGCTCGTGCAAAGGCACGTTGGACAAGGCGTCAAGCCAAGAAAGATTCTTGGAAAAATTTTGTGCCGTCCCTGAACTCAAGCACCCCTTCTAAAATAATATGGGACCGGTTGAGAAAAATTAAGGGTGACTATATCAGTTTTTCTATTCCTTTACTGCAGGTAAACGGTACAGTTTGTCAGAACATGGAGGAGCAAGCCAATGTTCTCGGTGAACACTTTGAAAATGTGTCAAGCTCTTCACATTACGCTGATAACTTCTTGAGAGTTAAACATCATGTCGAAAAACAGAACATTTCAAGTGGCACAGGTGATAGGTGTGCCTATAACCAGCCCTTTACAATGCAAAAATTACTCAGAGCCTTGTGCTGTCGTAAAGTCGCAGAACCTGGCCCTGATCGTATCACTTATTCTATGCTCAGTCATATATCAAATACCTCTTTAGAAAGCCTTCTTGATTATTTCAATCTTGTCTGGCGAGAAGGATCCTTGCCTACCAGCTGGAAAATGGCGACCATCATTCCTCTACTCAAACATGGCAAGGAAGCTTCGGATCCAGCGAGTTATAGGCCTATTGCCCTGACCAGCTGCCTTGGAAAAACCTTCGAGCGCATGGTCAGTGCCCGGCTTATGTACTACCTGGAGGAAAATCAATGCCTTGACCAGTGCCAATGTGGGTTCAGATCCTCCCGTTCTACTTCAGACCACCTCCTGCGCTTAGAGACTACCATAAGAGAAGCATTTATTAGGAGGCAACACTGTGTTTCCATATTTTTCGATCTTGAAAAAGCCTACGATACAACGTGGCGATACGGCATTCTAAGAGACCTGCACTCCCTGGGTATACGCGGCCGGTTGTTTCGTTGTATCTCCAACTTCCTTCAAGGACGTATGTTCAGAGTCCAACTGGGAGCTACGCTGTCTCGCCCGTTCGTGCAGGAGAACGGGGTCCCACAAGGCTCCGTTCTCAGCGTTACACTGTTTATAGTGAAAGTGAATTCAGTTGCGAGCGTTATTCCGCCATCAATCAAGTATTCCTTGTACGCTGATGATTTACAAATGTTATGCTCAGCTTCAAGTATGGCTGTTTGCGAGCGACAGCTTCAACTGACTCTTAACAAGCTAGACAAGTGGTCGTGTGAAAACGGCTTTAAGTTTTCACCGAGCAAGACGGTCTGTATTCATTTTACAAGGATTAGGGGTCTACTCCCAGAACCCACACTCAAAATGAGCGGCCAGGATATTGCCGTTCGGGATGAACACAAGTTCCTGGGAGTAACTTTTGATAGAAAGCTCACCTTCTCAGCACATATAAAATACTTAAAAGCAAAGGGCCTCAAGTCTTTAAATATCCTGAAAATCCTGTCACACAGGTCTTGGGGTGCCGATCGCGAGACCCTTCATCGCATATATACGAGCACTGTGCGCTCCAAGTTAGACTATGCATGTTTTGTTTATGGGTCAGCACGACCTTTTGCCTTAAAATGTCGGGATACAGTACACCACCTTGGCTTAAGGTTGGTGCTTGGAGCTTTCAGGACGTCCCCAGTTCGAAGTCTCTATATTGAAGCAAATGAGTGGTCTCTAGAAAGGCGACGCTTTTATCTTGCAGTGTCGTATGGACTGAGAGTACGAGGATACCCTCGACACCCTGCTTTACCCTGTGTGGAGGGCACCCGTTTTGAACGGTTGTTTATTAACAAGCCCAGTGCTGTTGTGCCTTTCAGTCTGCGGTTACAACGCGACACCGAACACTACGCTTATCTGAGCTACAGCCTGCCTTCCTTGCAATGTAGCAAAATGCTCCCTCCCTGGCAACCTGCTATAGCATGCAATATCTCATTGTTGAAGTTCAACAAACGGGAAAGTCCTGCTGTTGAAATACAGCACGAGTTTGAACTTCTCAAGGAGAGCTTCGGTGATCACACTGAAATTTACACCGATGCATCGAAGACCAGTTCAACGGTATCATGTGCCATGGTGTCTGGAGACTGCACAAAATCCCATTGTCTTAGCAGTGTCTTGTCCATTTTCAGTGCAGAGATGTACGCTATTGTGGTGGCACTCAACCATGTCTTACAAATGTGCATAATATCTTCTGTTATATATACGGACTCACTTAGTGCCGTGCATGCAATTAATACTATGAAAACTCACAAAAATCTTCTTGTGAGGCGTGCACAATACTTAGCGAGTGTCGTACAGGGTAGAGGTTACACATTAACATTTTGCTGGGTACCTAGCCATGTCGGCATAAGTGGAAACGAGAAAGCTGACCGCGCGGCAGCCTTTGCCCAGGGAAGCGATGTCACACCTTTTCAAGTTCCCTTATGTGATCTAGTCCGTCAGTTAAAGAGAGACATTAATAAAAAATGGCAGGACTTCTGGGAAGCACAAACAATCAACAAGTTGCACACCGTAAAACCGCACATTGGAAAGTGCGTGCAACACTTTCAGAGCCGACTGCACGAAGTTTTGTTTAGTCGGCTCAGATTGGGACATACTTTCTTGACCCATAGGCATTTGTTACAAGGAGAGGACCCACCAGCGTGCACAGAGTGTGGAACTGACCTGTCCATTTTACATTTACTTATTAGCTGTCCTTTTCTCGAGGTACATCGTCAACGCCATTTTTCTTTCCTCTATGAACGCTGTGTACCTCTCCATCCAGCATTGCTGCTGGGTGATGAGGCCCTCGTTCCTTTTGAAAATGTTTTAAAGTTTTTTAGAGATGTAGGGATCATTAATGAGTTATAGTGTCACAGTTACCCTTTTATGCAGAGATTTACACACCTTTTGAATACTTCAATTTTTTATCCTTTTAAAACAATCAGTATATTTTTAAATTAAATTTATTTTACACATCAGAGTTTTGGCGCATTATGGTCGTTGTTGTCGTTGCGCGACTAAACTCCCAATCATCATCATCATCATCATCAAATGAATGTCTCGTAAGTTTTGTGTCGATGTCTACTAGCTAGAGAATCTGCGGTATGGGCTTCTGGCTGCTTCCCATGATAGAACTTTCTGTTTACAGAGTAATTAAGCCAGACGCATTGGTGTACCGAACAACTCTTAATCGTAATATAACGGACCCAAACGTGTGCATGGCTACAGGACCGTCACCCTGGCAGGGACCTGGCATGCCGTCTATGCAGTCATCATTCGTAAGGAAAGTTGTCTAATGTTTGGAAAAGGAAAAATCCGTCGCATGGGTACAATTGTACGATGGAAATAGTGTCACTCGCAATATGACATTGGCGCGGTTTCACCAACGCTGCTTAGCTTCGAACTAAGGTCAAGGGTAGCTAAAAACTGAAATTAACACTTTAATTACTTTTAGCAACATTAGTCAGATATGTGCTGAGTGTTTTAGTGACAATAACTACTCTTGAAGTAGAGTTCAGGGTTACAATCAAGTTCAGGGACTGCTGATCTCGGTTCAAACGTTAATCTGTGTTGGTGAAACCGTGCTACAGTAAAATATGCACTCGCAGACCCAGACCAGAACGCTGGCAGGTTGACCGACCTTGTACGGGAGAACATTTATAGCAATTGCGTCGTCTACTTGATAGATAAATGCGCGTGGGAAACTTGCACAGGGAACTGGAATGATTCCCCAGTCAACTGACGGAGACGCTGTTATTGCCGCAAACAACTGTTTCTATGAGTGGAGTATAGAGCCCTGCACAGCTGGACAGAACAGTTGTGACGAGCAGGTTAGTACGCATCGTGGGCCAACTTCACAGGTAACTGTGCCGACATGCGTCTGGAAGGTCTGCAGGAAAACCAGAGAGAGCACATCCACCAGAAGAATTCATTCCCACGACCTCAACCAAACGAGCCAACCAGCCATGCCATTTGGACTTTCGGCAAAGATCGAGGCGGGTTCCCAGCTCGACAGATGGAGTCGATAACAAGATGCCTGGCTACGCACGCGCGCTAAATTTTGCCCCATCTTTCCCAACTGTGGTACTGCGGTTCAGCTTACGGCAAAAGAAGGGCAAATGTCACGAGTTTTGCTGAACGAGCCCTATTGAAAAAAAAACCATAAGTAATTCACATAGGTCCTGTGTAAAATTATATAGGATGCTACAGGATCCTTATGGGTTATTTAGGAACCTATATAACTCCTGTGTAGATCTTTATGGGATCCTATACGAGTCCATGCAGCAGTCATGTAGGACCATGCAGGACCCATAAGTTCCTGCATTGAGGATGTAGGAGTTACATGGGTCCTATATGTAGACCATACAGGAGTCATGCAGGGTCACATACGGCCACATAGGAGTCATCCTTTGTCGACCATTTATAAGTCCCTGAAACCCTGAAACAAGCAAGAACGCGCAGGAACACCATCTCAGCCCTCCTAAAATCAATATTATTAATTATTATTATATATTAAATTATATATATATAAATATAAAATTATAAATATATAAATATAAAATTATAAATATAATTATATATATTAAAATATATTATATTAAAATTATATAAATATATATATTGATTTTAGGAGGGCTGATATGGGGGGGGGAGGTGTTTCATCAGTTATTTTAAGCTGCAGCTTGAAATAACTGATGTTCGATTCATTTTTGAAACATACAAGTCCATTATTGATCGACCGAACATCAAACATAAAATGATGCGTGCGTTCCATGCACACATTTGGCATATTAGTACTTGGCGTTTTTCAACCGTCCAGTGGTTGTTGAACCCCATCCAGCGACACTGCTTTGTCGCTCGATGGGTTTCCGGGTCTAATATCTTGGCCTGCAGCTGTCATATCGGGACGCGGTTTTTCGTGACGAATTCCCGTTTCTTCTTTGCCCGCATGCTCGTGGCTTCTGAGAAATCCTGACAGTTGCCGAGATATTTGGAAATTGAAGGCCCCCGCCGGTGCTTCTGACACCTCCAAAGTCCTGTAGCTCTCGCCCCGCTTGTCGGATCGAGACCAAATTTTAGGTCCGAACAGGTCTGGAATAGCTCTAAGATCGCTCAAATCACACAAGCAGCTGATCACTAGTGGTTTAGAAGTTGTACGAGGAGACGCGTTAGAAACGCCGTTTTTTCGAACTTCGGGGCAATTTTTCGGAAATAAGCTCGCGTCGGACATGATGTATCTTTGAAGAGTATACTGTTATCGACGCGGTGCACGTGGTAAAATTTACCACACTTTTCCAACTTTAGCGGTTCTCGAGTTACAGGTTTCCGCGTTTACTAGCCTCCCAGTACATGGAACCGACGGCTTTTCCCCCCAAAATGTTCCCCTTGCTGCGACATGGTCGTGTTTCCCTTCGTTGTGACAGTCTCGATGTGCTCTTTCGAACAGCGTTGATCCCGTAGACACGCGACGTTCCTTTCTCGCGATATCGGCTTAAGAGTATGACGAGGCGACCAGTCTGGCTAGCACAACTCCGAAACGCTTCCCACTGTTGGGAGTCTCAACTCGCATACCGGACGTTCGATTCGGTCGAAATTTCGTGTGCATGTGCTCTGTTCTCTGCTCTACAACTTCATCATTCTCATTCAAACCACCCGTCCATTTCCAGCGGTTAAGGCGTGATTCTCGGAATTCCTGACACCGACTACCATTTCCCGACTTTGTCCCCGATTTCAGGTTCCAAGCCCGCGGCGGATGCGTATTTCCTTTTAATGGATAAACGCACTCGACATAGGCAACGCGTAGAAACTTGCGGCACCTTTCTATCCCTCTCCGTTCCCGAGTTAGGACACCGTAGCAACGGCGGCCCTCTTATACATAGGACCGGGGGCATTTTTCTGGATATCGGGTTTTTGTTGGCGTAGAAAGGCGATTGGCTCTTTTTGACGGGGGAAAGCATCCTCTTTCCGATAGTATTAGTCCCGTCTTGGCGCGACTTTCCGTTCTCTTGCCGTAGTGCGAGGAGCGCCTGAACAGCATGTATATTCCTTCCCTTCCACCGCCGCCACCAGGCGGGGCTCTGGCGCTCTGGCGTCCATTTCGCTTGCAAAGTTCGTTGAGGTCGGTCGCGTTTGTTCTCGCATCCGGATTTTCGCGTTTCGTTGTGGCTCTGGGCGCCTCTGGTGCACCGAACTGCTGTGGATGTGTTATTCTGCTCTACAGGTGATGCCTGGACGTCCTTTCTTGTGTGCGTGTTGGAAGATCTGTCCAGAAGCCCTTAGATTTGGTGAAGTAAAGGTTAGTTGCGTGCCAGTAGTGTCATGTTTCGTGCTTTTTGTTCAGTGTCCTTTCCAGCATGTGGGTTCCTCCTACTTTGTGCTCTCAGTGTGAATATTACCGTTGTGATTCTTATCACATTATCTCTATCTGTTAGCTCAGTTTCCCTATTGGTAAACCTCCAACGCTTATCAGGGTGAAGATGTCACATGTGATGCTCCAGTGGCCCTTCTACTTACGACGAATTTGTGAATTTCAGATGCTTTTCACGGATCGATTTTCGTGAACAACGCAGATGAGCCAGCACACACACGACTTGGGAAAATGAACAGATACGTCACGGAAATGTTGAAAGACATCAAGTAAGTCGCGTCAAAGTACGTTGCAGAGCTCTTCACTGATTTGTGTTTACTGTGAAACAGATGAGGCATACGCCTCACCCATGCAACTACGTCATCTGCTCCACGGCAGTGCAAGCCTTTACAGCTGTGTCCTTGAACGTAAAAAATTGTGAATGGTATTAATAAATAAAGGGAAGTAGACGGTATGTTATTGTACTCCTCTCTTATTATTTTTGTTCATTGCATGTGTATGCATGTATCGCCACAGCCAAATTTCATACCGTGTCCCCATACACGCAGTGTACAGATCATATAGGAGACGCAGGTCCTACATCTCCTATAATACCTATATTGCTCCTATAAAACCTATAACTCCTGTGGTACCTACACCACTTATAGGTCCTATATCCAATAACATCATATGAGGATCTACATATAGGATTTTTCAGTAGGGAGGTGTTCATACGCTCTTAGCTAAGCAAGATGTGTGCTCACCCCATGCATATAAGATGTTGAAGCTACCATTACTGTTCTTGCAGGTTGCGCCGCTGTCATTCAGGCATGTGACTGGGTTCCAACCGCTGCCTTTGAAAACAGCGGAATTGCTCTCTTGCTGCGAATTGCTCTCTTGCTGAATTGCTGCTGCCCTTATAACTGCCGACACGGATCCTTATACACCACCCACAGCTCCATGCTGGAGTGTCACCCAGGCGAATCCAAAAGAATTGGTAAGCCGAGATTGACTGTCACTGAGATTGACACTGAAACCGAGATTGACACTGAACGTCATAGGGGCAAGGAAAAAGGACCTAGAGACAAGGTGGCAAGAACGACACACAGAATACAGAATCCTCACTTCGGTTGTGTCGTTTTTGTTCCGTGTCACTAGGTATTTTCCCCTTTAATCGTTATCCCAGTCAGTCTGCGCCCTACATCGCCTTCTAAAGGAAAGGAGACACTTTCCTCAGTGGCCAAAAGGATAGCGTCAGCAGTCAGGCTTTTAGTGACAGGTGTCCTCGTTGAAAATGAGGAATACTAGATGCAGCATTGTTCTATGGGGAAACGAGAAGCACCCAACGTCGGCCGGAAAAAAGCAGTTTCAGAAACAGACAGCGAATGACACACTCCACAGCCGCTGGCCACTGCCGCTGGCACAGCGCTATGTTGGACCCAGGCGCGGATCAAATGAGTGGGAATGTCTTGACCCACATATCTGCCGGTTTTTGCAATTGACCTTAGTGTAGTAGTATGCTGCCCAGTGGAGGTCCCCCTAAAGAAAAAATAATTAAAGAGAACGTTCTGCCTCTGGTAGTATCCAATTGCTTTATAAGTATTTGCGCGTTTGTGCTCCTTATTATTACAAACAGCAATAAGATGTGAGAGCCAGAGTGAATACCGCCACCTGTTTACGCCATCAATTCACTGCCGCTCACTTGGTCAGAATATGGTTACATACGTACAGTGAACTATGCAAGTATTCATGGTAATAAACAGCGGCAAGATAAAGACGAACAACCGACCACATTTTTCGCTGGTCATTTCATGGCAACTCGGCCGGAGCTTGGAAACTGCTAGGTGTGCGACCACGCTAGATTGCCCACCCGAATCCCCGCTACCCGAATCAGCCGGGAATCTAGCTATTTTAACAGCTTCAATCGTGTTCGTCTTCGGCTATCGTCGTCTGCTAACCGACGTGAGCTTCGGCGTGTGGGCCAATGCCGGCTCTCGCCACACTCTCGGTGCGAATGTGACTACACCTTATATAGTTACCGTAACGCACTACCCGGTTGTATCGAGGCTGGGTGAAAAAAGTGTTATGCCTGCCCGAATTCTGGCAAAAAAGAGAAAGAAAATGGCAAGGAAATAACTAGCCGAGTTCCCCATTACTATATTGCGGCGAAAACTGGAAGCACACGAGACAAGCGTCTGGGCTGCTCTCCCGTTAGCGTGCCCTACTTCACGTCCTGAGGTCCTCAGCTGCAGCTGGAGCCGAACATTACCATATTGTTCCCATAAAATTAGTGATTTTTTATGTAAGTGTTGTCTGCATGTAGTGCGGCGACATGTTGCACGTACCACAGTGTTGGATAGCGGGTGATTTCGACCAGCTGGGGTTCATTTGACGTGCGTCGTAAATCTCCGACAGACGGTGCTGAAATCAATGTTTACCTCTCCTACATTGCTACAGTCCTCGGTCGACTTTCCACACGTTACCGATTGAGCTACCGAGTACGGCTATCTTTCTCGTGCACACGTTTCGTGATGGAATAGTCTCTTTAAGTGTGACGTGAAAGGCGTTTTCACTGTCACAATCCTGTTTCGAACATCAGGGGCTATGTTCTCAGAGATCCGGCAGATAAATTTAGTTGGAAGGTTGGGTTGCTTCGTGAGCGATTCCAGTAGTGTATGCGTGTTCTAAAAACGCTAAATGATAACGTATGCCATTTGATCTGTTGCATTAGTTTTCTAGTAATGCTGGGTTTTACCTTATTTTCATTAGTTTACATCCCGTTTCGAACATCAGGGGCTATGTTCTCAGAGATCCGGCAGATAAATTTAGTTGGAAGGTTGGGTTGGTTCGTGAGCGATTCCAGTAGTGTATGCGTGTTCTAAAAACGCTAAATGATAACGTATGCCATTTGATCTGTTGCATTAGTTTTCTAGTAATGCTGGGTTTTACCTTATTTACATTAGTTTGCATCCCGTTTCGAACATCAGGGGCTATGTTCTCAGAGATCCGGCAGATAAATTTAGTTGGAAGGTTGGGTTGGTTCATGAGCGATTCCAGTAGTGTATACGTGTTCTAAAAACGCTAAATGATAACGTATGCCATTTGATCTGTTGCATTAGTTTTCTAGTAATGCTGGGTTTTACCTTATTTTCATTAGTTTGCATCCCGTTTCGAACATCAGGGGCTATGTTCTCAGAGATCCGGCAGATAAATTTAGTTGGAAGGTTGGGTTGGTTCATGAGCGATTCCAGTAGTGTATACGTGTTCTAAAAACGCTAAATGATAACGTATGCCATTTGATCTGTTGCATTAGTTTTCTAGTAATGCTGGGTTTTACCTTATTTTCATTAGTTTGCATCCCGTTTCGAACATCAGGGGCTATGTTCTCAGAGATCCGGCAGATAAATTTAGTTGGAAGGTTGGGTTGGTTCGTGAGCGATTCCAGTAGTGTATGCGTGTTCTAAAAACGCCAAATGATAACGTATGCCATTTGATCTGTTGCATTAGTTTTGTAGTAATGCTGGGTTTTTCCTTATTTTCAGGTGTGCCAAAATGGACGATATCATGATATAGCGACCAAACGTAATTTGTACCTTGAAACCGACACCATCCGATTCGACAAATGGGGCGGTACGTTTGACAACACTTTCACAGTAGCGTACGACTCGGATTGCACTATATCGAAAAAGGTATGTATATAATTGTGAAGGCCCTCTATCTTAGTAGCCTTACCACAGCCAATGCGTGTAAATATAACTGTATATAAAAGTGTATATTTTATATTTTTATTATAAAAGTGTAAATAAGTGTATATAAAAGTGTATTTTATATTCCCTGATTCTCTCTTACACTGTATCTTCTGTACATTTCTGGTGATTCACTTATACAGGGTGCCCTAGGTAAATGCGAACATATTCTTAAAAAAATATATATGCATCACTTTTTCCGAGGTGCCATATAGCATATGCTGAAGGGTACTCCTTAGAAGGGCATTAGTAAATTCCTAAGGCAATGTCTTAATTTACTTTCAATAATTATCTTTTAATTATTATTATTCTTTTCAGAAAAATAAATCCGTTCGATAGATCATCCGCACAAAAATCGTGATAGAACACTTTTTTTATGTTGTTCATTGCGCATCTCGCAGACGCGTCTTTCCTTCACTCCCAGTG
The DNA here is from genome assembly GCF_037126465.1 of Ornithodoros turicata. NCBI lineage: Eukaryota > Metazoa > Arthropoda > Arachnida > Ixodida > Argasidae > Ornithodoros > Ornithodoros turicata. The sequence goes on along the minus strand of NW_026999526.1, from coordinate 17,445 downwards.
TGAGAGAGGGAAAGACCATGCATTCGGCTCTTGCGTGCTGGAAGAACATTAACAGAAAACAGAAAATGCAACCCAACATAAGGGCAGTTCCGATGTCACAAGGTGCATTTGTTTTGTTTCTGCAAGTAGAGCTCAACTTGGACGCATGAGACAGCACTGCGCTCATTCACCCTCTCACACTGGGGGTGATGGAAGACGCGTCTCCGAAGATGCGCGATGAACAAAATGAAGAAGAAATCGTGTTTCTTCACGATTTTATCTTTTTTTTTTTGCGATCGATCTATCGATTTTTTTTTTTTTTTTTTGAAACTCCTCTGGTATCAGTTGACCGAAGGGACCAGGTGCTCTCATTCGGACAACTTCGAAGCTGCGCTTTGATTTCGAGTTTGCTAATGCCCTCCTAAGGAGTACCCTTCAGCATATACTATATTTCAATTGATTTGATCTCGGAAAAAGTGATATACATATATTTTTTTTTAAATATGTTAGGTGCGGCACCCCGTATTCAGTGTGTATCACAAGCCTCTGTGGCGCAAGTTCCAAACGATAGTTTCTAATGGTGTATTCTACAGAAGCGCCGTGTCAAATGGCGTATTTCATAACATGCAACATCTCAGGGGTGTGCTCCACAGCAGTGTGTGTCAGCTTTCTGCCTGAAAAAGGGTATTCATTTGCAGACACTCTATGAAGGGCGTAGAAAATTTTCTGTGCTCTTCGTGTGACAGCCACGCTGCCCTTGCGTGTCTGTATATCTCGGGCAATTATCCCGGATCGGCATGAGTACTTAATGAAATAAATGTGTAGATCGATGAAAGAGCCTATGCCTATGGGTCACGCAGACGGGCCTGCCGACAGGTGGCTACGAAGGACTCTGCTCGCTGTCGCTGCGCGCGCCCTCGTGGCCCCATGTGCAAAGAGCACCGCGGATAACCCGGGAGTACCTGCGAAATTAAAGGAGTACGCTGAAAATTCGAGAGAAAGGAAAATGTGCTAACAACGAACGAGCGTGAAGTTGTGCAGGGGTTCCACTCAGAAGTTGTCAGTAATGTTTTCGCTTTTAATGTATGTCAAAGGTAGCGCCTCAACGTACACGAAGGAAATGTCACTCGACGATTCTCCTGTTTTGGCACGTTACAAGAAGGGTGCGAACTTTTCGCTACGGCATTCTGAGCTACTTGGTTGTCTTGGATTTCATTATACACTTCGTCCCACGCTGCTCGTAGTGAATGAGTGGAACTTGTGTGCGCACGTACACGTCCTTGGTATTCTTTTCCGTCGCACGTTTCGCATGTAGTGGCAGTGACACGCTGAGATTTAATACAATATCTAAATTTAATTGGAAAAGTTAAACATTATGGTATATGCTCTGTACGTCATGTAATTAGCTTCTAGCTTCTTTTTAGTATGTAATTAGCATGTAATAGCATATAATAGCATTAGCGTGTAATTAGCTTCTAGCTGCGGCATTTTCGAAAACATAGCGATACATGCTATTACGTTTAGAGTGTTTGAAATTGTCGAGTATCTGGTACCTAGGTGTGACACCAACAGCTTACAACAACAACTTTATTTTGCGCCTGTTATAATGCGTTTGTGTTCGTAATGTTATGTTTCAAACATCATGCAAAAGGGATCAAACAGCGAAGTGAAACTGCGCGAGACTTCGCGGCTCGTGATGCCGCGATAGGCCATCTAGCGGCCCAGTTGCTTTCACACTGTCGCACACGATTTGGATAGGCCAGCGATCCTCGTCGGCGAAATCCCGCTGGGCACGCCGTGCCGTGCATAATACCCCCTGAAGTTTCAAATTAGAAGAAAACACTGGTCCAAGGTGTCTACTTGAAAGAAATTTACATTAATACAAATGCGATTTCGTTTGTTTCGGCGTTTTTCTGTTTTCTTAGAGCGGGCCGCTATCATCGCTGCAATCTTGCCAACCAGGAAGCGGCAGTGCGAGTAGCGAGAAGGCGAGGGCGAAACGGAGCCACTGCGCCTGCGCCAACCCCCCCTGTATCTTGGAGTGTGTAATCAACCCGTGGAGTGTGTAAACTGTCTGCGTTTATTTCTGTCGCCGAGACTCGCTGTGCCCACACCTCGGGGAGATCACAATCGCTGCCTAATCATGATTGCGCGCGATGTGGATCCTGATCAGTACAGTTTGGGTATTAGTCGACGAGGTGCAAGGTTCTGCCTTTCACAGGAAAACACGTGAGTCGAAGTAGAAGAGCATCTCGCAGCCCCACAAAAATCGTTCCGCGCGCAGCGAGCGTCAGCGCATACATGTAAACAATGTAACGTCACCGGGTGTCATTTCCGCGACCACGCGCTCCCATAGATTGGATAGGCCGGTATATAGCACACCAGTCCATCTAGATCATCACAGTGTCCCGCCAGCCGCGTGGCGTCGTCGTCTTCGCAGCGACTTTCTCGCGCGCGCTATCGATAAACTCGCTATCGCGTGACTTGTTCGGTAGTGTTTGCTGAATTGTGTCCACAAGCCTAAATCATTTTCAGACTGCCTTCGAAAGAGGGAGAACAAACTTTGGAACTTCCTGTCTACGACTTCATCGGTGTTCCTATGTGTTCTTATACGATATACGTCTATGTGGCTTTTTGTGTTCCTATGTTTGACATACTACACCACAAACTTTATGTTGGGTTCAAAATACCAGACACGCTTCTGGAAAGCAAAAGTCTCGCTCAAAACTGTAATAGGATACTCTCTCAAAATGTGTTCCTGGGAAGCCAACCGAAGCCGTGCTGTCCGAGCTTCGAAAGCAAATATTAAGTTAGGAAAATAGGGGAGAAATGCAGGTGCTCTACCTCTGCACATACAGGAACCGCTTAAGGAAGTTACAGATGAATAAGTTACTTATAAATAGTGCAAAGAAAACACACAAAAGTTGCACTTGAGCAGTATAGCTCTCTGCCTTTGACCGAATAGCGTCTCTATACCCTGCTGCGTCCCTATGTATAAGGTATAGATTGAGAAGTTACCCGTCAAAAAGAACTCGTTACAAGTTCCCGTGTGCGAAATGGAACTAAGTTAATGACGAAGTTGTTCAGCATGAAATGTAATTCGCAGTTACTTCCAAGTTATTTCAAAGTTACTCCGGACACAAAATAACATTGCGCAGGTGCAGGGCGCGTGAGCAGTTGAGTTAGACGTTCAGTTGCCTGCGGAGGAGTGCAACACGTTTATCTCCAACACACGTTTATTTCGTTTATGTCCAACAATAGACCTCTCCCTGTTTGTAAACAAATGACGTCGTAGTCTTCGACAGCGCCAAAATTCGGTAGAATTCAACCACGCTCGAAGCTAACGGTGAACAAGATCGCGCCCGAAAGCCACGGTCTTGAGGAAACTACGACATGGTCCCTTGAAGGGATGCGACGCTTGGGCCTACTTTTCTTTCAGTGGGACACAGCGAACAAGTGTCCGTTCGTGGAACCTAGCCCGCCTTCCGATTTGTTTCGGTTTCGTTCTGTCTACCAATGTCATGATGGCGTTTTTCTTAGAGGTCTATCCGAACGCTTTGCGTCTTACCCCAGGTGGGCGCACAATGGTTCAGCTTCATTTCAATAACAGCGGTTCTTACTTCCTGAATAAAATGTAATTGATTGAATATCACGTTTTATGGCAAAAAAAAAACGCAATAATGGAACCGGAGAGAAAGCAAGAAAATATGTGGACGTGAGTGAAAAACGAGTTAAGGTAACTGAGAACCTGACTTAGTTACCTCAAAAAGGAACGAGTTCCTCTGAAAGTTACCACGGCGCAAAAGTACCGCAAAAAAAGAACATAGTTACAGTAACGAGTTACTTGTAACGCGTTACTGCAAACTCTGCTATAAGGCGAAGACTGTTCTGATTGCTTCAGATAACGGGCATACCTCCCTTCTATTCGGAATATTCGTCCTTCCAGAATAACAGGCACTAAAGTGGGAGGTGGGTGCCTGTGAATGATGGATAGTAGCGAGCTCGTTGTATTGGTGTGGTGGCAAGACAAGGGAAAAGAAGGGTTCTTGAAGGGACAAGTTGTGTGTGTGTCCCTTGTCCCTCGTCTCGGGGTTTTGTTAACATGAATGGATGTCGGTTGGCGAAAAGTCCGGATATAAAATGTGGACGCGGAATTGTTCCGACCCTGAAAGATTAGAAACTGTATTCTTCGTATAAACTGTATAAACTCACTCATTCCCTCAAATATGAGGAAGTAAATTACGAGGAAGCATTACAACCTGCTGACAACATATTTCTTCTCTTGACAGATGTGTCTGTCTTCCAATACCTATGGCTTCACGGGCGGCTACGTCATCTTTGACGTTCACTTCCACTACCTGTGTTCAGCACCGCCAGCATTCGTAGATTCCAAGGGTGACTTTGGCGTTGTGAAGTGGGCGAAAGTTAATATGCACAAGAACTACGCCGGGTTAGATTGCGAGAAGCTCTGCTGATAAGCTCATGGGCAAAGAATGTGATTATCATTTGGATGCGGAGTATTGTTTACATGGCCGTGAAGCAATCTGATGTGATATGATGCAATATATGATGTTCCATCCATGACTCCTGCCTGCAGTCTTCCTGCCGTGTTAGACAGCGTAGGGACTGTGTTATGCTGCCTCGCGTGATGGCTGAGCCAAAGTCTTAAGCGAAAGCTGGAAAGCCGAAGTCCATATGTATGGATTCTAATATAATGCTATCAGAAGTGTCGCCTTTGCATTTGCGTTATGAGTACGGCCAGGCCGATATCCTCTCGGTGACAGTACGTATATTGCCGTTCTATCCTAAAAATCGTGAATTCGAATTTTGTCATGGAAATGAATGAGCCAGGGAATGAATCGACCATGGTAGGTTTCACTTTATATCCTGGTCGGGTTAAAAGATCTAAAATAATTCGAATAGAGAATCCCGTATTGGATGTGATTCGCTTCGGTATTCAAAAGAAGTCGAAAAATCGCATATATGTGACATTGCGAACGACTCAAATCAAACAATGTCACATAGAATGAGAAAGGATGTCAAGCATTCCATGCCCAAAGCGGAGTGGGGGAGTAACGACATTTTATAGTTTCGACCAATCGGTCGACACTTCCGCGAACAGAGGTTTCTCCTTTCTGCCTTTTCAGACTAAGAGATTTTCTCCCTGCCGATACAGTGAGCTTATTTACTCTATACAGGGTGTTTCACGAAAATCTCCCGGAAATTCGTGAACAGGTGGCGCTATCGAAGAAATTTCTTTTCGGTATGAACGGAGTAGTGAGCGGGTTATTTGCATACGCTCTTTAATTAAGCCTCCTAACTTAAATTTCACTTCGCACTCTTACGCAACCTCTGTTTTACGTATGGGAACTTTCAGTGAAAAAATACTGCAAGAAAAAAGCCGCGTCCACACTTATGAATTAATTGGTTAATTAATATAATTGGTTAATTAATTAATTACTTAGGAATTTTGGTTTACATATTTCCTGCGTGGAGCAGCGCACCATGCGCTCTTTGGATCAGCTATCCGGCTGTCAATTTCATGTTCATCCGCCTGTTTGACACACGGGGGTGACGAAAGATAAGGAACAGCCGCAAGCCAGCAGGAGATGCCTTGGGCAGGATAAATGTGCAGCAAGCCGATCCCGGTACTAGATCAGCACAGTGCATTTATCAGCAGTGCCTTCAGTGCTGCTAACTGCTCAAGTCGAGGAATTTTTGGGAGGTTCAGACAGAAAGGACGCAAGATAAGTTTTGTGCTTTTGATAAAGGGGAAGCCACTAAGTAGGCTGAGGGTGTGATAGCGAACCTTGCGGAAGAGGGCGTTGTTGGTTCAGGATATAAAGTAGCAGGTTTGACAATAATAAATCCTTGTTCGTCAGTCTGTGCTTGTGCGTCGTGTCGTCTTTTGACTTGTTTCCCGGAATGGGGGTTTTATTGCTTTTAAAATATGCTACACCGAACAGCCCGATTTTTAACCATTTTCTGTGACACTATTTTAGTTATTATTTATTGGTATTTTTACGGTGGACATTAACAGCATTTGGCTAGGTGATGGTGCACCCCAAATTGAAACAGAATCAACAACATAATAGAAACTAATAAAGGTAATAGTGGCACATCTAGACCATAGGAGATTCTCTGGTACAGAAATAGAGTCTGAAACAGTGGTAAGTGAGCAATTACAACGTATAAAAGTCAAGAGAAAATCACACTAGAGTTGCAGTTGCCATTGCAATTACTATGGCGCATCACTATTCGGACGCGCCCAGTGGCGTTAAATTTGGAAAACACTATCAGCAGAACGCGGCGTCAGTCTTTCCCTGTCAGATAATTCTTAACTATTTCCGTATTAATCCCCAAGTCGACTCTTTCAAGCATGTCTCTTTGTAGTACGGGTCGCTTTTGCCGTAGAGACAACTAAAGTCATTAACCCTTTCCAGCAGCAATTCCATGTCGTGATCTGCCACGGCGCACAACGTCCAGATGACAGCGAAAGCGGCGTCCTTCAGTACGTGGTTAATGTAGAGAAAAACAAACGCAGCGCCCAGAAACAAAACAGGCGCATTTGCTCTCTTTCGGCACGATTACTTTGTCATCGCCCGTCCGACGAGGAGCGACTGATTGGACGGCGCCGGAGAATGGGTCTCTGGTGTGCTCTAAGTAGATGTGTGTGCCGATAGGACTTTAAGCTGAGCAGGTGTCATGCCGATTTCACCACCGGTGGAGGCGGCGTTCGCGGCGCGAACAAACGCAGGTCAAAAACAGCCCAAAGCCACAACCTACCGTCCTCCCCATCAACAAAAGGAAATTGGACTTCGCGCGGGGGCTGCAATGAGCGTTTTCGCGTCCGAAAATTGGCGCGAAGAGGTCCTCGGCGTGTTGGTTTGGAAACGGCAGCGGCGGTGTAATGAAACTTACGGGCGGACCAGCGTGGCGCGGAGGCGCACATGCCTACCTCCAAGTGACGTTTCTGCCATTGCGTGCGCCGTTGAGTACACACGCCGGGCAGTTGTTAAAGGCCAGCTATAGCTGAGTCTGATTAGTATAGTATTTCAATATATATTACTTACTGACTGCTACCCAAAACTGTCATAGATCCCTAATTCTTATACATATTCATATGTATGTCTTAGACATTAGTAGTCCTAACGGTTTTCAGTTACTATCCGTGGCTATTTCGTGACTTGATAAAATCCAGATCATCGTTGAGGTGCACGACTTTTTCGGCAAGCAAGACAAAGTCTACGAAGCTAGTAAATGAAGAAAAAATACGAAAAATAGTTTTTGTGTTCATGCACAACATCCAAAGTTTCGCACTTAATTCCGTGTGAACCACTATTTGAACCGGCAAACGGTATTTTTTTACCAGTTTAGTTTCGGTTCAGCTCCAAGATGGCGTCGACTCTTTCAGTTCGGTTCAGTTCCGGTTTCGGCCAAAAATAACGGTTAATTACGGTGTTCGGTTCGGGTTCGGTTAACTTCGAGTATTCAATGGAAGCTTGCCCACGACGGTCTTCCTCTCCGCGAGCGAACTACGCCGGTTTCACATCTCTCGCTCCGATGACGGTTGCCCGCCTTGTGGGATGCGTGAAACTGCAGAGTACTGTTTTAGGCGTTGTAACGTTCCTTTTTTGCAGTGGCGCCGGTTAATGCAAGTATTTCAGCACTCGTCTGTTTCGTAGGCCTTGTTCTTATCGGTGGGTCGCACTGCACATCAGTCAGATCTATTTTTTAGTCAATTAGTCCTGAACCTATTAACAACTGCGGAAACGACGACCCAAAAAGCTCTGTTTCAACTCCTCTGCACTCTGAGGGTCTTCGCTCAAATTTCCTTAGGAGATCACCAAGCTTGCGACTACTTGCTACCAGACCGTTGCTTTTGGCATTGAAGCACCATATTACAAATCGACCATATAGGGTTTGGACTTTTGAACTTTCGGTTGGAATGTACTAGTAATACCAATCTAGTAAAAACCAGACGCAAGGACAAGTTTAGAGAGTCACCAGTGAAGACGAAGCAAGCAACACATGGACGGACAGGGAACGCGGAACTTTCAACAAATGTTCGTGTTGAAAGGTTGGTTATGAGAAAGGTTTACAGTTTCACATTCGCTGGCTGCGTTTGTGTTACCTTTGTCTTCTTCGCTGTTAATTGTCATATGCCCCCCCCCCCCCCACCACCACTAGCTCCCGAAAGCCTCCTACCTAGAACTTGGAGTTAGGAACTCACTCTATTTAGTGACTGAGCGTAGCAGATTAGTCACTCACTACTTCATACTAGACCGACGTCTCAAGAATGCTCACTGAAAAAAAACAAAAAAAGCTTTGAATAGCGCCACCTGTGTACGAACTATGCAGCCGAGAGTGATTCGTGACACACCGGTATGTTCAAGCTGAAAGCGGAATTTCGGAAGTCTCTTTTTCTCCCGATATCGTCAACCAGATTATAACAGTGTGTTTGAAACGTTGGCAATACAAAAGTTGTACGTATATATTGTTTCGGGTAATGCTGCGTTTCACAAAAACAAATGTAAGAACATACATTGGATACATTGGACACACATACATTGCATGATGATGAGGTGGGCTATTCACCACCGCTGAGGCAGTGCACTGCCCTATTGCACGTTGGGAGCGGATGTAACGGAAATGTAACAAGAATATGCTAACTCTCTGCAAAGTCTGCTCCTGATATGCTATCCTTTCGTTGAATACGACAATAACTGGAGTTGACAACGGGAAGCTTATCTACGGTGTGTTCATTCTTATAACCAGTGTATTACACGAAAGTTACTATAACCAGTGTATTAACTGAATTTTGTGAGGTACTATTTACATGTTCACCAGACATGGTGACGACGCGCCTCAGTATTTTGTCAGAGTTTATCAGTTTCTAGGGCGCCAGCTAACCTATTATCTGGTGGTTTCGCTATTCTGCTCAATATACATTCAGCCCGTGTCGATCTCATGCCGATAACTCTGAAACTGTTTCAAAATTATCGTCTTAGTTTTTAAATATACTTCCACAAGTATAGTTCTTACTCTTTCACATTACAGATTGAACACCCCTCATATCACTGTACTCAACATTGGTATTTAAGTTTTCGAAACTCAAGCGTCGTCGTCACCGCATACCACTAGGGAGAGGCACAGGCGAAGCCTTAGTCCCTGTGCCAGAGTGGTATTCCGAATGTCTTTGAAGCAGAGCGTCGAACCGAACGTTTTTTTCGGTTTGTTTCGGGTTTTCCCGGGGTTCCATCCAATAAAGGTTCGGTTCAGCTCCAGAGGTTAACATATATCGGTTTGATTAACGGTTCATAGGCTGTAACCGGTTGGGAACCAGTTCGAGGTGCTAATACTGCTACAAATTTTAGGTAGCCACTAAAAAGGATGCAAGATCTATGGTCACGTTTTTTACGCATTTATTTCTCTTTTTCGACCAGGACCCCTTTATCCTTTCCATGACCAACGTGCAGCCCAATCTAGGCAGGCAGACCGTTCGAATCCCCTCACCCCCCCCCCCCCCCACACACACACCAACCGACCCGGTAAACGGTTTTTATATAGGTTCGGTTCCGGTTCAGCTTCAAGGTGTCACAGTAATTACGGTTCAATTCCGGTTGAGTTCCACCTAAAAATTACGGCTAACTCTGATTTTTTTGTTTCGGTTTCGTTCGACGCTCTGGTTTGAACTATGCTGAGATGCCACAGGAAGCCGGCCCCTGAGATCGGCCTTTTTGAAGCAAATACATATGTTTACGGGGGTTTCCCTTCTTGGATCATTCCGAGAAGATTTTCTTAAAAAAGTATGGCTTCGCCAGGTTTAAAATAGGCGCGTGATTCTACCAAATTACTGTCATTGGTAATTTATGTTATTGGTATGTTATCTTCCCAAAAGGTTAACATCTTTTGGACTAAGGGACGTTCGATACAATATTTCACTGAATGCTGCCATCAGAACCATTTAGCTCAAGTGTCGTCGTCATCGAGTACCGCGAGGGGAGTGGCAGTGAGGAACATCTTGCCACACCAGCAAATTTGGATAACTGGCGCCGATGGTATGTAGCAGTCCCCAGACTCGATTTTCGCGTTTCCGGTGATTGCCGCCGTAAGAGCAAGAACAGTATAAGCAGCAGCATAAGGCATTCATACGTGATTTCACAAGCAGGAGTTGGCATTGCACTAGTTCTAGTTTTAGTCCTAGCTTGTTGAGATAGTTATATGGGAGCCAGTCCTTGTGACTCGTCTTCCGCCTCGATGCCAATACACAGCATAAGCATTCCACGGACCTCGAAGCTATAGCCGTACACTCGGCATCACATGAACGCTTTCACAAATACCTAGGGATTGACCTCATTTTGATTTATTCACGGACAACTGGGCTGTAGCAAACCTGATGTCCAAGAAGAACCCAAACCGACGATTTGCGCGAATCATCATCGATTTAGCATCGTATCACTTCACGATTAAGCACACATCGGCAATTCAAACGTCCCAGCGGACACGTTGTCGCGAATCCTCGCACCCGTCAACAATGTGTTCGTCCTGCGAGCAGAGGACTCGAGATTGACCAATGCTCAACGCAAACGACCTGTCCTTAAAAGACATCATCGAGCGACTCGAAGATACGGAAAGAGCCGCCCCGGCGAACTACAGACTCGTCAACCAGTTGCTATGCACGTTACATCAAAAGACGACAAAGAGATTTTACGTGTTGAAATCCCAGCATGCTTGCGACATGCCATGCTCGAGTGCTATCACGACCAAGACGGACACGCCGACTGTACAAGAACTTTGACGAAAATTCAGCGACGGTACCACTGGAAAACATATGGCGAAAGATATCAGGGAATACGTAGCAGCATGCGAGAGCTGTGCCAGGTACAATGCGCCGACCCGAATTCAACCACGGACTCTGCATCCTCGGTACCCACCCCAAAGTTGCTTTGGATCACGTCCGACCAATCAACACGGCAGACCCAAAACAGTTACTTCATTACAGCCATCGACACGACAACATGTACATCATCACTCGAGCCGTACCTGATTAAGTCGACGGAACATCTGCTCAAGTTCCTCGAATAAATCATTTGCACTTTCGCAATCCTAGAACCGTAATCACCGACAACGACAAAGTAATGGTATCGAAATCACGCAACAAAATATCTCACAGAGAGGCATATCAAGCATGTTTTATCCATACCATAACGCTTCGGACACGAATGGCCTTGGGTGACGCGCCACTGGAAAGATCCTCTCAGCTCTGCGCAAAACCATCGGCGTCGACGGTGTTATTTTACTGCTCCTCGGAATTTCGTCTATTTTTGTCAATTTCAAGGCTTCTTCAGTGGTTATGTGACTCAAGATAACGCCCCGGAGTTCGTCGTGGACCTCGCCGTCTCCCGGGCCACGATGGCTGCGTCGCAGTCAGCCTGCAAGGATTGGGTTTTCAACGTCACTGTCCCTCTGGGTAACATCCATTGACGCTGTCATTGATGCAGCGGTAGAAGTTGTTGGCGCCGATGGTGTCTATGGCATTCAACACCTGGGCTCTCGAGCTTCCAGGTGGTAGTGTCTTCAGCGTCTGCATGTCATCAGGTCGTCCAGAAAGGGAACTTGAAAATCGGCAGCGAACAAGTAAATGTCGAAGCACTTGGACCGGTCTCTACGACTGTGGTATGCAGGTATCTGCCTACCTACTTGCCTAAAGATCCCTGGTTCGAGCCCTACAACCATTCGGTAAGGTACTACACGTTGAGTACGTAATGTACAAGGAATACCCGACCATAAGGACCGGTGATCGTGTGATCAGGATGGAGATGAAGGAGGATAACCCTGTACTCAATTTCTTACGGGTGAATGGACCTCGAGTTACTTTCAATTACCCTGGGATGAAGCGTGTCTGCCGTTGATGCCGACAGGAGGGACACTACAACGAGAGCTGCAGAACCCCGTACTGCGAGCGTTGTCTGATGTTTGGGCATGCCACTGACACCTGCACTGTCCCATGCCGGAGATGTGGCGGGTCACATGCGTCGGCGGACTGCATCAAGTGGACATCCTACTCGGTAATCGTTAGCCGCGTGTTTGCAGATTTCCCCGCTTTGCCAGCTAAGCTGCCACAGCAAGATGTACCACGAGTAGCGAATGGTGTTGTTCCTGGCCTGGTGTCTGGGGATGCGGACATCAGTGCGGGCGGCGGCACGAGTGGCACGGATGGTGGCACTTCGATGGATGTGTGCGTCGCTGCCTTGTCGAGCGGGAAAGTATCGGAAGAGGAAGACTGCACAAGTTCTCCGTTGGATAATCTCTCTGAGCCGGCTTCGTCTTCATCTTCGTCTTCGAGCATGGCATCAGTGCCTGCCTGCGCGGAAAACGCTCAAGCGGTTCACCCCCTTCCACAGCGCCTAGCAGTGGTGATGCCTCGGAGGGCTGATGCCAGCTGTGCGCACAGCGCCCGTTCCGCGACGGCTTCGGCGTCTGTTGGTGAAGGCCATGAGGGTGAGGGTGAGAGAGCTGAGGCCAAACGTCAACTCTTTTCCAGCAGTGGCAGCGGGACTGGCGGGGCGACCCCTACGGTGTTCAGCGCAAGAAAGTGATACCGAGGTGGACTTCTACTCGGACATGATTCAGACAGTGACTCAGGTTAGTCAGCTCATTATCATGAGTCTGAATATAACTACACTCAATGTACGTGGTTTCCGTAGTCGTCAAAAGCAACTGGGCGTTGTGCACTGGGTCAAGTCGATTCGCTGTGACAGTTTGTTTCTGCAGGAAACCAATTTTAGGTCTCGGAGGGATGTAGAGGAATTTAACTCTCGTTTTGCTTTAGACTGTCACTTTTCCTTTGGTTCGGCAAGATGCGGACCTGGGCCGGTGCAACGTACACCGCGCGGGAGCTCAAGCGCATTTTAAACCATATTCATTGAGGGACGCTTGGGTCCCAGCTCCATGATAATGTTTTCAACACACTTGGTCTCGTGGGCAGTCCCTCACCAGGTTGGATCGTTTCTAGTTCCCTGCTGGATCTCAGTGCAGGATTGCATGTTGTGAGCTACTGCATTACCCGTCCGATCTGCGTGGGTGTGTCAGACCATCTTCCTGTGTTGGTTACGTTAGACCTTCCGAATAGGCAGATGGGGAGAACCTTCACCTGAAGTCTTGACATAGTGTGCTCCATGATGACAGCATTGTCCAGACAATTGAGCAGGAAATCCGTGATTCTTTGGTAGTTAGATGCGAATTGGGACGACTTAAAAATCAAGTGGCGTGAAACTCTTGTCGCGGCTGGGAAGTGTAAGAAGCTTCGCCTTGCGGATGCTTTAAGCACCATCTGGAAAAAGATGCAGATGGTGAAAAGGGGCGGTGCCGCTACCTTAATAATGCATGATTACCTGGAACTTTTGAGGGAACGATACTTTCGGATCCTCAGAGTGTCATCACGGACTGCGAGCTTGGCCAGAAGTCGACACCAACCGATTGGGTCCCCAGAGGTTGTGAGGTTCATTCGTAATGGCGAAATTCGCCAGGCGTCTGCGCCGCAGGTTTTCCCTGTCCGAATGCATGACGGAATGTTGAGGCAGTCGAGATCTGGACATAGAAAGCTATTTGTTAGTTATTTTGAGCAACTCTTTTCAACAGAAATAGATGGCTCTTCCAGGGAGTTTCAGGTCGCTTTCGAAATCTTCTTGCCTGATCTTCTCGGGTTCCGGAGGAACTTAAGGAATGCTTGACGCGGCCCGTGGACGATCGATGAATTACGGAAGTAATAAAGGCTATGAAATCGTCCACCGCGCCAGGGTGCGATGGATTACCCGTTGAATTTTACAGGCGTTTCTTCGAACATTAGGCTCCAAGCTGGTAAACGTCATCAACGAAGTATTTTCGCCAAGGGCAGGGTTCCGACCTCCTTTAAAATGGGAAGTGATAGTTTCAATACCCAAGGGTGGCAGCGCAGATGTTGGTGCCCCTAAGGCCGGAGTACACATGACTTTGGGCATCAGCCCGTCTGAAGTCACACCCGAAAACGAATTGGAGCTGTTCAATAAGATAAATGGGAAGCCCGTCGTACCCTCCGTGAAAAAGAAGCTCAAACTGGGATAAAGTGAGGGTCCTACTACACAGAAAAGGTTTTCATAAGAGCTCGAAGGGAGCTGGTCGCCTCAGATTTTCACCGTCTCCCAGCCTGAGAGACACCTCCCTCTCCCGTCGTGCACCTGGAAGATTACCGGGGTAAGGAACTGAACGGATCTTTCTACCCGGAGGAGGTACTCGTCGTAACCCGAGACGCCAATCAGCCTTGGCCAGTAACGAAAGTACTGATAAAGAAGCAAGTGAACGGTCAGAGCTTCTCCTTGGTTCGCTGGTTCAGTTACGACAAAGAACACGACAGTTGGGTTCCGAGCAGCGAAGTGGTCAAGATTGGAAAATTACGTCAGACATCTACGTCCACCTGCTCTCGAACGCCAGCATGGATAAGTTTCCCTCGAATGAACTCAACGCCTTCACGGTAGCTTTCGATAGTCCGCTTCAGCTCTCGAACCGCTAGAAAGTCGGTCTGATGGATCTCAGCATAAGTGACGATTTTTTAAATATCGGGTACGAAAGGCAAGATGCGAAAATCGAGGTTTCTTTCGAGGACACGGTGGAAGCCGGAAGAACTTTTCGTGTCACCTCGGATCTCAAGAGGGATTTGGGAAAAGCCCTTTCGGAATTTAACGTTTCTTTCGCGTACAATAAATCGCGATACGACTTCGTCTTACCCGTGGACGTGAAAGCCGTGGAATTGGACCCTCGGCTCGCGCAGGCGCTCGACGCCTCGCTAGCGTCCCGTGAAGCAGGTCGTGTGGTGAAACCACCCAAATTGAGCGAACGCGAAGCCACCTCCATCTTATTGGAGCACGCCGCACCCGTCGCTTTCGGCGACGTCACTCTGAATTCGGAAACCACGTCCCTACGGAACACACTCAACAAGTATTTCCAGACGCACAAGCTGGACGCCTCGCTAGAATTCGCGGATAACGTCTACTCTCTGAAAACGCCGAAAGGGTTGCACGTACCGGAACCCTTTGTCAAGCTGCTACATCTCACAGCCGTTGAGGGACACGGAGAAACGCTACGCGTCTCTCTCCCCGTAGCGCGCCAATTTTCTTTCGCGATCAAGACGAAAATTCTTCGATCTTTGCAAGTACATCTGCCTCCCGGCTATTATGCGACGCCGCAAGCACTTCTGGATGCGATTAACCAGCGCGTAGGCGTACGCGCGCGCTTCAGCTTCGACGGAACCGAACAAAAATGAAAAAATCGTCTTTCCGAGGGCACCTCCACCTTAAGACTATCCGAGTACCTGGCCGTGCTTTGGGCTTCGAATTGCGTACCGTGTTCACGGGGGAGGAGGAGGAGGAGGATGCCACGAGCTCAGTCGAGGTACTCCTGGAACCCCCGTTTCACAACATAATCATCTACACGGATATCGTGGAACCCACGTACGTGGGGAGCGGGAAAAAAAAAGATATTAAAAATACTACCCTTTTATTACGAGAAAGACAAGCACGTCGTCACCTACACGTTAGATAACATCCAGTATTTTAACCTGTATCAATTCGAAATTCCCTCAGTGACGATCGTTCTCGCGGACGAAACGGGAAGACGTTTGCCGTTGCGGTCCAAAGGCAGAACCAATTTAACGTTGCATTTCAAATATGTACCGTAATTCCCCCAAAATAATTCCCGTGTACATGGGACCCCTTTTCCAACGAGGGGGCGGTGTGTTGACCAACATATCCAAGTTTATCGTTCCCATCTGGCAGCAAATAAAACCGATCACCAAGAGAACGTTGAAGCGCTTGGAGCGGAATTTGGCCGATGGCGAAGAAATATCGCGCGCAGTAAAAAAGACGGCCATAGCAACGGGGAGAGACGTGCTGGATTCCATGGAGGGCTCTGGAAACAACAATGGGAAGAAACGCCGCAAAAGACAACATCAATACGGAAAGAGCGAAGAAAGCGCCGGGCTGCACTGGGTGCTCTATCTGAAAAACTACGACGGGTCTGCAGTGTTTTTCGACAGTTACGGACTACTTCTCCCTATCAAAGCAAACCTTCGAAGGACTTTACTAGTGGATGAGTATAGCGACAAGTGTATTCAATCGCCTTTTTCGCCTATTGCGGGCCTTTTTTGTATCTACGTAGCCACGCGCATGTCGAAAGGCTACAGCTTCAAAAATTGTGTATCGATTAATTTACCTGTAACCTCGAAGAGAATGACGAAAACAATAAACGTCTCCTCGTGAGCGAACTCGTTTCGTAAAATAGTTTTCGATTTTTCACGTCATACACAATACGCTTGCAAGACGATCTTCCAACGTGCTGACCTGACGCTCGTCGCCGCTCACAGTGAGTCGAAGGCTGTGTGGAGAAGCCAGTAGCGGTGGACGATGTGTCGGTTGAAACCCGCGTTTGATGATACAGGGTCAACTGCCTCTCCTCGTCTGTACTTTTCCTACAGCTCGAGCTTGTAATCTATGAAGCGCTTCATTTTCTTTGTGTTTTTATTGTCGTTTCTCGGTTTAGTGCAGAGACAATGCAGAACGTAGCTTGACAGCGACCTGCTTCTCCACCAAAAGATTATAGCTGGAATATGTGCGACTGTTAGGCTCTCGCTCCGCATACCCCTATCTTGTGTATCGATGAACATGTGTGCTATGCGCAATAGTAGTCATTGCCGCCCTTCCAACAGTAACAATCGCTGCCGGCCTTATCGCAGTTTTCGACTGTAGCATTGCACTTGCGGAAAGCGCCAGAAAGAGGCCTGACAGGTGGCGCCCTTCCATATCGGCGTCGATGGGCAGGTATTCCTAATATAGGAGGCTGTGACCTTACTCTTTCCTTTCCACATTCACCTTTCGGTGCAGGGCCAAGTGAACTGACGGCGAACAGACGTAAGGGTATCGTCTAGAGAATCGAACAAAAGTCACCCTTGCACCATCGCCGTGGATATAATCGCGTAATCGCAGCAAGTCCCATACATTCGCGTTTGCACAAAGCTTGCAAACCTCTGCTCGGGCGTCATGACTGAGACGGAATTACAGTACACACAACCTTTTTTTATTTATCGTGAGAGGTTACATGAGTTACCCTCCAGCTTTGGTTTCGTAGCTGGGAAGACAGCCCAAATACAGACGAAGGCTCGAGTCTACCCAATAGCTGGGGTTTCTCGACCAGAGTTCACCGCAACGACAGGTGCTCAGCTGATCGCCGATCCGCAGAAAAATGGTCTTCGGAGGATATATATTATAATTAGGTGTTTACACAAGAGGGGCAAAGCGGGGTAGTTGGTACAAGTTCATATCGGCTCACTGCAGCAATAAACGCGGACAAAGAGTTAGACATGGAAGAGACAAACCACCTGCAGGATGTTTACGTCGCGAGACAACTGAGGGTCTTCGGAGGACGCTTGAAGGC
>NW_026999525.1:0-92439 GCF_037126465.1 Ornithodoros turicata | reverse complement strand
TGCTAAAATTTATCGGATCACATCCAGGAACAGTGGCGACTACCACACATCAGTAAGTGTTTAATTAAAATTTGAACGGGTGCTGCAATTTACGGACTGAGTTGTAGAAAGTGTAATTTCACAATACGCAAGC
The DNA here is from genome assembly GCF_037126465.1 of Ornithodoros turicata. NCBI lineage: Eukaryota > Metazoa > Arthropoda > Arachnida > Ixodida > Argasidae > Ornithodoros > Ornithodoros turicata. Next base: position 92,306 of record NW_026999525.1, on the reverse strand, counting down.
TTTAGCTTCCTCACTTTGACACGCGAAGGTTTTAAGAACTCTTTCATGATGACAGAGAATGTAATCGAAGGGATTGATATTTTCTATCTACACTATAATGTGGACTCTCTATGTCGCGGATATAAAAAAATACGAATATTTTTCGAATGAAATGATTGATGAATGGTTGATTAACAATAGTGTGCAATATGTTAAATTTGCAACGTTTCCCGATTTCATTGAGTATTGTTTCCGCCGTTGGTAGCGAAATATTTTTCTCGCTTGCTTACATAATGTTTCTCTAAAACCAGTTTGCAGCGATATTGCTGTCTGTTCGTAGATTTTGCTTGGTACTGTTTGTTTTGATAAAATTGTTTTTGTGTTGTTGAGAATCACATAATGCTAACGTCTATTTGCGATAGTTGATCAATAAAAAATTTCGCCTCTGTGCAAACTTGACCAGTCCTAAGGATATTCTCCTTTGAAGGAAAAAATGTGAAAGACAGAGAGAGAGTCCCCCACTCCATAGATTGACAAAGGACGTGAGGTTTCTCCGCTTTGGGCTGTATAGAGGGAGAGCGTGACTTCCACCAGGCTCAAGTAGCAAATATAGCTGGCTTGGCTGTATTGTGTGTTGGATACCTACGTCAAGGTATTGTTTATAGTGCCTGAGTAGGATGAAAATTGTATATTGTTCGACTAGATTAGGTCGCAAGGATGATTTTATGATAGTTCAAAAGATAAATTATTTCCGTTTCAAGTTATTAAATTTGAGATGTATCTTAATTTGATAGTTTGATTTCTCTATTATTTCCCTGCATGTGTCGGTTGTTTACACGTTAGCAGATGCGCCGTTTAGAGTGTTTTTCTGCTATTCAGCGTTAGCTCTGTGCTAGTCACAGTATTAAATTTTTTCGTGTAGATAGATAGTTTTTCAATTATTTTGCTGCATGTACCTTTGGTTTACATGTTGGATGATGCATGGGTGCTAGCTGTTGATCGTGTTTGTCGTTATTTCCTTGCATGTGTGCTATTCACGTCATAAGAAATTGATTAATTGTGTAGTGTTGCAATATTCAACTTAGCTTCCCATATTCTTTATTATGTGTATTGTGTTTCTTCTGAGTTTTCCTCCTTCACACTAAGTTGCAACGTAATTCCTGCCATTATTGGCTTTAATAAATATACTTCATCTTGTATTTCTGTGTGTGGCTATCCTTTGCATATCTATACTTGCATGTGAACCGCCCACTGCACGGCTGTTGTAAGGAAAAAAATGCCTGTGAATCTGGTCCAGGTGTGATGGTAGCATTGCCTGGCTGGGATGACAGCATGCATGTCCCTACTTGCATGTAAACCTCCCACCGCGCAGCTGTTGTAGCGGGAAAAAAATATGAATGAAGTCGGCCCAGGGTGAAAAATGTGAATGAAGTCGGGCCAGGTGTTGTCACTGTGCATGTCCCTACTTGCGTTTAAACCGCCCACCGCGCAGCTGTTGTAGCTGGAAAAAATACGAATGAAGTCGGCCCGGTGTGAAAAATGTGAATGAAGTTGGCCCAGGAGTGATGGTAGCATCTCCTGGCTGGGATGACAACGTGCATGTCCCAACTTGCATGTAAACCGCCCACCGCGCAGCTGTTTTAGAGGGAAAAATATGAATGATGTTGGCCCAGGGTGAAAAATGTGAATGAAGTCGGCCAGTGTTGTCAGTGTGCATGTTCCCACTTGCGTGCCCAAGTGCCACGCGCAACCTGAAAAAAAATGCGAACGAAGTTGGCTCGTATAGGAAAAATCGACAAAGAAGACGGCTCAGGGCGAAAAATGCACAACGATAAGGGCACGCTCAGCCCTTCGGCCCACTGGTAAGCACTCGGACCGCCCCTCACCCGCGCGCTGGAAAAAAAAAAGTTCGCGAGAGAAGTCGGCTCAGGTTGAAAAATGCGCGACGGTAAACGAATGCACTGCCCTCCGCCAACGTGCCGACCACCGATCACTTTATAAGAATCTGATTAATTGAATTTGTGCCATATTGGAATATTCAACTTAGCTATCGTGCTTGAAGTTATGTACGTGTATCAGAACTTTGTAGTCAAAACTCCACTACGGTGCTCACATATAATAATCATAGACTTTTTATAGTAAAATTTGGAATTTTGATTGTAATCGTATTGATTAGAAATATCTTCTTTGATTAAATGTGGTACCCATTTTAATTCTGATTCATTGAAAACTTGTGTGTATGAAGGTTCATATGATAATATTGTGCATGATGTGTGATACCCCTTTAATACTATAGCATCATACCTGTAATAAGTATGTTGTTTATTATGTGTATTGTACTGTGTTTCTTCTGCTTCAGGTTTTTCGGCTGGGTTTTTCTCGTTCACACAGAGTCATACCATAATTCCCGGCACTAATGACTTTAATAAATATATTTTCACTTGTACTTTTGTGTATGGCTATCCTTTGCATGTCTATATTTGCATGTGAACCACCTACTACACACATGTTGTATCGGGGGAAAAATTTGCAAGTGGAGTCGGCCCAGGCGGAAAAATGGCGAAAGAAGTCGGCCCAGGCTGAACAATGTGCGAGGGTAAGCGCGCGAGCAGCCCTCCACCCCGGCGCCGCCTGTTGCGCACGGGAAAAAATCGCGAAAAAGGTCGGCCCCGACGCGACGGTGACGCTGCCCTGGTGGCAATGTTTTTGAATCTTATATATGGTATACTACTAATATAAATCAGAATGGTTCAGTACAGACCACGTCAAGAAATGGCGGTTTAAAGTTTTCCCGAAAACATTCGCTGTATAGGAGACGTTGATGTCTTCGATATCTGTAAGAGCGGTGCATCACGACTCGAACTTCACATGCGTGTCACGGCTCTCATAGTAAGAACAAAAGCCTCCTTTAGCATTTTTATAATATGTAGCAGAAATATCTGATGATACAAGCTTTTTCATTTAGTTTGTTTGTTTCACTGCACAAGGCTTACCTTTACCGTATGAGCTTACCAGTATAATGACCCGACCGTCGGCTCCGAACGAACTCCGCTCCGTTCGATCCCGGCCGAGGACGCCAGCAACTTGGTGGCAGGGTACAAGTTGCTTAGACACGCCGTCTTCCGCGAGGGACATTAAATATGGGGTGCCGTGTGATGAGCTTTCATCGCACGTTAAAGAACCCTCAGGTGGGCAAAAGCAATCCACAGACCGACCGCTGTGGCGTCGCTCATGATCTCAGTTGTCTCGCGACGTAAACACCCAATTATTAAATTATTATGATATTACGTGGCGTAGTGACAGTGACCGCTTAGTATTTGGGAACTTTCAGTTGCATCGAAAGGAAAACGTGCCCTTTTTCAGCTGTCTGACTTAGGATAATCTTGGACGTAACGGTATTTTCGATGTAAGATGGTGTGGTTTGGTGTAGTGATATCATCACGCTGGCCGCCTTTATCGGTTTTGGCTACACAAGCACGTTGGATATGATGGCACGTACGTAAGGGTTGACCGTATACTGAGGGACGTACAAGGAGACAAATTCCCTAACACTTGGACAAATGTAAAATATGCTCGTTGCCATATGCAGATATTCGCGCACTTCAGTGAAACCACAGGTGTTCCACGTGCCAAACGTATCAGAGTTTGTTTGACGGTCCCTGAACGTACTAACGGACGAAAAGCTTTTCCGAGCATGCAAAACAAATATTGCGAAGCCATTTCGTGGAGAAATTCCACTACCTCTTTCGGACTCTTTTTCGACGTATGTTTATAACGCAGCGAAAAGTGCGCAGCAAACGTGTACTTTTACGCTGAATCCGTCACATGTGGCCCAGGATTCCCGGAAGCGTATTTCCAAAACATGTTGCGCACAGCCAGCGCGGCCTTCCTCCTCGCACATCGGTTTCACCGAAACCTCACGAGGAACAACACGTGCTTCGAGCGATCCTGTACCAGCTCGATGCATATATGTACTGGGGGACGTGCAAGGGACCCACAATCACATCGATTGTTTCAACTGGTAAGCATATTCGATGTTGCACGTAACGCATGGCATGTTTCTCATCTTCTTTTTCCTAACGAGTGATTTCATGTTTCTTCCCAGCAACTCAATCGGAAGCTTTGCCACCATGTCCTGCCTTCGTACCATCTTCCTTTTCGCTCTCATCTTTGGTAAGTCATAATCGACAGGAGGAGACAAACACAATGAAGGCATCTCATATGAGTACGGTCCAGTGGCGGATCTAGGGGGGAGGGGCGATCGCCCCCAAAAACAGTTGATTGAAAATAAACAGGATTTCCCTCTCCGCTCTCCCATCTACGCGCTTCAACAAACAAACCGCCCCCAACCCCAGGGCGTAGATCCGCCACTGGTACGGTCATGTATATTGTGTGCCAATGCGTGCACATTCATGCAGACAGACTTTAGAGAATAGGTTGATGAAGGTATGGAGATAATCATTGTAGCGGAGGTAGCTGCATGGTTTTGGAGTGTTCTTGAATGAATCGTATTTCTGTGCGAACGAGAACCTTAAATTTTCTATGACATAATTGGGTTCGGCAAAATGGAAAGGGCGCACGCTAGCTAGTATGTAGTTGTTGAACAAGAAAATCGAGAGACACGGAAACAAGAGAGTAAGACAGAATCACTTTCTGTAGATGAGAAAAGTGACTTTTTATAGTTTGTATGTAGACTTTTTATGTGACTTTTTATATATTTCACACGAACAACATCTAAGCAAAACGCAACACAAGAAGAGAAGTGATGATCTGGGACGCTCGTTGACGTAAACGTAACCCGCTTTAAGCCCTACAAAGCACCATCGCCCTAGTTAATTGCATTGTGTCACCACACAGTAAGCATGCTAGGGGCGACTGATAAGTGGCTCGACTGATCTGTGTTCATCCTGGGGCATCCGAAGTCTTTTGGGATCGCGATGAGATTTGATAATGCAGCTTTTTCTTTTTTTGTTGTTGTTGTTCTCGAAATGTTATGTTTTGTTTAGCAAATTACGGCTACTAACGGAATGGCTGATGGAGTAAAGGGGAATCCTCTCGTTCGTGGTCGCCAAGGTCCCGTATGAAGACTGGGAGTTCGTGGGTTCTAATCCTACAACCGGATGTGCTATCTGAGACTCTACGTGGGTTTTCTGGCAGACTTTCCAAACGAATGTCGGCAGAGTTCCCCCGGAAGTCGGCCTAGGATGCATACTAACCGCCTGTCTTCCACTCCTCCCTGTTGTACTCTCTGCATCTGCCCACGTCTGTACGCCGCTCATAGCCAGAGTTGCTTCGCGGCGCTAACACAGAATCAAAAAAATTACGCCTGTGTGGAACAGCACACGGGGTGCGTTCTTTCTTTCTTTTTTTTTTTTTTTTGACGGGTCCCGATTGGACAGAAAATCCGACGCGGTCGTGTTACATACAAAATTCCTTTTGACACCTCATCAGTACGTTCATATATCATTTAAGGTACCGTGGCTCTTCTGGCTGAAGCTGCGCCACAGCCTTTGCCGGAACGAGAAGGGGGACCCTTGCGCATACGTGAGTATCGTAATTGTTTTAAATGTTTAACGCTAAATAGATTAATAAAGAAATGACACCGCACAGACGCTGAGCGTGCACGATCTTCTGACCCCACCCTGTATGTACGCGGGTGCACGCCATTGTTCTTCTAATCCGTTAGGTTATTCGAAGGCTCATCCAATTACGGTAGTTACCCAGAGGCAATATTGTCATCCATTCCCTGTAACCAAAGACTGCATATTTTATGCAGGGTTGGTTACCTGAAAGTGGAACACAAACGATAAACGTTAACTGCCCGAAATCTGCCGGAAACAAAAATAGAAACCTAAACAGAATGTGTTCTCATTTTCGTTACCAGAAACCGAAGCGTATACGAAATCCAAATGTACCAAGGATAACGGAAACTGAATTCACAAAACGTAATTCTCTTTCTTCCTCTTTTTATTTCAATAATAATAATTTATGCCGATTATGTCGACTCGATTATGTCAATTTATAGCGATGTCTTTGACTTGTTTATTGGTAAAGTTTGGAATTGGTATTCTTTGACATCCGCTTTCAAGTTGTGCCCGTGGCATTTACTATGCAACACACGTAATTCAACAATCACACAAATGATGCAACTGTCTGCTATGTGTTTCTTATGTATACACGGTGTCCCAGCTAAATTCGAACATATTTATTAAAAAAATATATATGTATATCACTTTTTCCCGAGATTAAATAAATTGCAATATAGCATATGCTGAAGGCACTCCTTAGGAAGGCATTAGCACACTGCTAAGACAATGTGTTAATTAACTTTCAATACAGTCCCAAGTTGTCCCAATGAGAACATCTGTTCCTTTGGGCCACCTGATATCGAAGCCGTGTTCAGAACAAGAATCTGTTCGGTAGATTGTCAGCAAAAAATTAGTGAAGAAACGCCTTTTTTTCTTTATTTTGTTTATTGCGCATCTTCGGAGACGCGTCTTTCCTTCAACCCCAATGTGACAGGGTGAAGGAGCAGAGTGCCGCCTCATGCGTCCAAGATGAGCTTTAACTTGCGGAAACAAAACAAAAACAAATTTACCGGGTTATTCTACCGGAACTGCCCTCATCTTGGATTGCATTTTCTGTTTTCTTTTAATATTTTTACAGGATGCAAGAGGCGATAGTGTGCTCTTTCGACCCTCACACATTGGGGGTGAAAGAAAGACGCTTCTCCTCAAACGCACAATGAACAAGATAAAGAAAAAAACGGTGTTCCTTCACGATTTTTTTACGGAAGATCTCCGGAAGGGATTTTTGTTCTGAGAACGGCTACGATATCAGGTGACCGCAAGGAACAGATGTTCTCATTGGTAGAATTTTGTAGCTTTTATAATTAAAAAGTTAATTATTAAAAGTTAATTGAGACATTGTCTTAGGAGTTTGCTAATGCCCGCCTCAGGAGTGCCCTTCAGCATATGTTGTGTTTCAATTGATTTCATGTAGGAAAAAGTGATATATTTATATATATATATATATATAGAAGTTCAAAAAAGACGCGGAAACAGATTTTAGGGAAGTTACAAACACTAGTTTATTACGTGGGGAGACGTTAAAAAGTAAAATGGGCAAGGGGTCGACGTTTCGACAGTGGCACTGTCTTCGTCAGGACAAAAGATGCGTAGCTGATTACACATTTCTTAAATAGGTTTGCTACATGGCGTCATAATCGGTACGGGCACGCCACAGGCGTTTGTCAGTGAGTCAGATTCGGGAATATTCCAGAAGGTCAAGTCCGGGTGGCGATGTCATTCGCCGTAGCTCACTGTCCCCTTTGGGGAAAATTCCGGGCAGGGTGAACGCTGCTTCAAACTTTGCTGAAAAAAAAATACAGAAGGGAAACGAAAAGGAAGAAAGTGTAGCTCATCTAGGCGGCCAAATTTCTTACCGTTGAAAGTGCTCCCAGATCTTCCTTAATGGTTGATTGGAATTTGTAAATGAGATAAGATTCGCGTTGTTCCCTGCACCGATCTGAGCTAAAATTTGACTGGAGAATAAAAAGTGACACACTATTTAGTGAATGACCTGGTTGTTGTTTGAAATGGCGAGATACCGGGAGGTTTGGCTTTTTTGTAACGTCAGATCGGTGGTTGTTGAACCTGATCCGAAATGATGTTTTAGTCTGACCTACATATTGTGCTTGGCACATGCCGCACTGAATGACATAAATGACGTTAGATGAATTACAATCGAAGTCACCATTAATTTTAACGGAAAAATTGGAATTAGTACTTTTAAGTACTTGGGTGCTTTGCATTAATTTGCATATTTGACACCTTCAACCATCGCACGAGTGACAGCCGTTTCCTGGATGCGCTGCTTTTCTAACCTTAGAGCTAACTAGATTACCGTGCAGGTTGCGCGCGCGCCTGTAGGTTACCCGCGGTGGCTGAGGGAAAATTTGTCCCATGCGCTCCGATTGGAGAAGGATACTATGGTGACGGTTTAGTATATTGTTAACGTTTGGAATATTGCTGCTAAATGTTAAGATGAGGCTTACGGAACCCTTATCTAACACGCGTTTGTGATTTTCGAACAGGGCTTTGCGATCTGCTTTGCGGGCTTTGTTAAGAGCGTCGTCAACTAAGCTAGGTAGAAATTGACGACCGATGAATGTTTCCCTAAGTTGAGCTAGTCCAAGTCATCGTCACTGGAACAGATGCGCCTGTATCGAAGTGTTTGGCTGTAAGGCATGGCAAGTTTAGTATGACGCGGGTGACAACTGTTAAATGCTAGATACTGTTGAGAGTCCGTAGGTTTATGGAACAGGTTTGTGGACAAGACCCCGTTGGTTAACTTTACTTGGACATCGAGAAAGTTAACAGTTAAAGGGGAATAAAAATGGGTGAACTTGATGGCCGGATGTGCTTTGTTAAAGTCGCTGATAAATGCGATTAGGTCATTTTCTGAGTGTGGCCACACCATGAAGATGTCGTCGAGGAACCGCTTGTAAAGCGTGGGCTTCTTCAGGGGCTTAGACAGAATATATGTATATATTTATATGTGTTTGTAACTCAAACGTCGCCATGCCAGTACTGGACAGCTGTTTCGGCCTTGTTGGGCCTCATCAACAACACGCAGGCAGGCAGGCAGCGTTTGAGTGGATGGCGTCAGAAGGTCGAGTAACACGTGATTCCTCCTGTCAGGGTGAGATCACTCACTCACTGAAAGCCCAGTGCAAAGCCAGTGAAGTATACACGAGAAAAAAATAGCAGGAGCTCTTTGGCTGCACGTACAGCATATGTTTGCAACTCAAACGTCGCCATGCCAGTACTGGACAGCTGTTTTGGCCTTGTTGGGCCTTATCAGCAGTACTCAGGCAGGCAACGTTCGAGTGGATGGAGTCACAAGGTCACGTAACACGTGATTCCTCCTGTCAGGGTGAGATAACTCACTCACTGAAAGCCCAGTGCAAAGCCAGTGAAGTATACAAGGAAAAAAAATAGTAGGAGCTGTTTGGCTGCACGTATAGCATATGCTTGTAACTCAAACGTCGCCATGCCAGTACTGCACAGCTGTTTCGGCCTTGGTGGGCCTCATCAACAGTACGCAGACAGGCAACGTTTGAGTGGATGGCGTCAGAAGGTCACGTAACGCGTGATTCCACCTGTCAGGGTGAGATAACTCACTCACTGAAAGCCCAGTGCAAAGCCAGTGAAGTATACAAGGAAAAAAATAGCAGGAGCTCTTTGGCTGCACGTATTACATATGTTTGTAACTCAAACGTCGCCATGCCAGTACTGGACAGCTGTTCCGGCCTTGGTGGGCATCACCAACAGTACGCGGGCAGGTAACGTTTGAGTGGATGGCGTCAGAAGGTCACGTAACACGTGATTCCTCCTGTCAGGGTGAGATAACTCACTCACTGAAAGCCCAGTGCAACGCCAGTGAAGTATACAAGGAAAAAAATAGCAGGTCTTTGGCTGCACGTATAGCATGTTTGTAACTCAAACGTCGCCATGCCAGTACTGCACAGCTGTTTCGGCCTTGGTGGGCCTCATCAACAGTACGCAGGCAGGCAACGTTTGAGTGGATGGCGTCAGAAGGTCACGTAACGCGTGATTCCACCTGTCAGGGTGAGATAACTCACTCACTGAAAGCCCAGTGCAAAGCCAGTGAAGTATACAAGGAAAAAAATAGCAGGAGCTCTTTGGCTGCACGTATTACATATGTTTGTAACTCAAACGTCGCCATGCCAGTACTGGACAGCTGTTCCGGCCTTGGTGGGCCTCATCAACAGTACGCAGGCAGGCAACGTTTGAGTGGATGGCGTCAGAAGGTCAAGTAACACGTGATTCCTCCTGTCAGGGTGAGATAACTCACTCACTGAAAGCCCAGTGCAAAGCCAGTGAAGTATACAAGGAAAAAAATAACAGAAGCTCGTTGGCTGCACGTATATCATATGTTTGTAACTCAAACGTCGCCATGCCAGTACTGGACAGCCGTTCCGGCCTTGGTGGGCCACATCAACAGTACGTAGACAGGCAACGTTTGAGTGGATGGCGTCAGAAGGTCACGTAACGCGTGATTCCTCCTGTCAGGATGGGATAACTCACTCACTGAAAGCCCAGTGCAACGCCAGTGAAGTATACAAGGAAAAAAATAGCAAGAGCTCTTTGGATGCACGTATAGCATATGTTTGTAACTCAAACGTCGCCATGCCAGTACTGGACAGCTGTTTCGGCCTTGTTGAGCATCTTCAACAGTACGCAGGCAGGCAACGTTTGAGTGGATGGCGTCAGAAGGTCACGTAACACGTGATTCCTCCTGTCAGGGTGAGATAACTCACTCACTGAAAGCCCAGTGCAAAGCCAGTGAAGTATACAAGGAAAAAAATAGCAGGAGCTCTTTGGCTGCGCGTATAGCATATGTTTGTAACTCAAACGTCGCCATGCCAGTACTGGACAGCTGTTTCGGCCTTGTTGGGCCTCATCAACAGTACGCAGGCAAGCAACGTTTGAGTGGATGGCGTCAGAAGGTCACGTAACACGTGATTCCTCCTGTGAGGGTGAGATAATTCACTTACTGAAAGCCCAGTGCAACGCCAGTGAAGTATACAAGGGAAAAAATAGCAGCTCTTTGGCTGCACGTATAGCATGTTTGTAACTCAAACGTCGCCATGCCAGTTCTGGACAGCTGTTTTGGCCTTGTTGGGCCTCATCAGCAGTACTCAGGCAGGCAACGTTCGAGTGGATGGAGTCACAAGGTCACGTAACACGTGATTCCTCCTGTCAGGGTGAGATAACTCACTCACTGAAAGCCAAGTGCAAAGCCAGTGAAGTATACAAGGAAAAAAAATACTAGGAGCTGTTTGGCTGCACGTATAGCATATGCTTGTAACTCAAACGTCGCCATGCCAGTACTGCACAGCTGTTTCGGCCTTGGTGGGCCTCATCAACAGTACGCAGACAGGCAACGTTTGAGTGGATGGCGTCAGAAGGTCACGTAACGCGTGATTCCACCTGTCAGGGTGAGATAACTCACTCACTGAAAGCCCAGTGCAAAGCCAGTGAAGTATACAAGGAAATAAATAGCAAGAGCTCTTTGACTGCACGTATAGCATATGCTTGTAACTCAAACGTCGCCATGCCAGTACTGGGCAGCTGTTTCGGCCTTGCTGGGCATCATCAAAAGTACGCGGGCAGGTAACGTTTGAGTGGATGGAGTCACAAGGTCACGTAACACATGATTCCTCCTGCCAGGGTGAGATAACTCACTCACTAAAAGCCCAGTGCAAAGCCAGTGAAGTATGCAAGAAAAAAAATAGCAGGAGCTTTTGGGCTGCACGTATAGCATATGTTTGTAACTCAAACGTCGCCATGCCAGTACTGCACAGCTGTTTCGGCCTTGTTGGGCCTCATCAACAGTACGCAGGCAGGCCACGTTTGAGTGGATGGCGTCAGAAGCTTACGTAACACGTGATCCCTCCTGTCAGGGTGAGATAACTCACTCACTGAAAGCCCAGTGCAAAGCCAGTGAAGTATACAAGGAAAAAAATATCAGAAGCTCTTTGGCTGCACGTATATCATATGTTTGTAACTCAAACGTCGCCGTGCCAGTACTGGACAGCCGTTCCGGCCTTGGTGGGCCACATCAACAGTACGCAGACAGGCAATGTTTGAGTGGATGGCGTCGGAAGGTCACGTAACGCGTGATTCCTCCTGTCAGGGTGGGATAACTCACTCACTGAAAGCCCAGTGCAAAGCCAGTGAAGTATACAAGGAAAAAAATAGCAGGAGCTCTTTGGCTGCACGTATAGAATATCTTTGTAACTCAAACGTCGCCATGCCAGTACTGGATTGCTGTTTCGGCCTTGTTGGGCCTCATCAACAGTACGCAGGCAGGCAACGTTTGAGTGGATGGCGTCAGAAGGTCACGTAACACGTGATTCCTCCTGTAAGGGTGAGATAATTCACTCACTGAAAGCCCGGTGCAAAGCCAGTGAAGTATACAAGGGAAAAAATAGCAACTCTTTGGCTGCACGTATAGCATGTTTGTAACTCAAACGTCGCCATGCCAGTACTGGACAGCTGTTTTGGCCTTGTTGGGCCTCATCAGCAGTACTCAGGCAGGCAACGTTCGAGTGGATGGAGTCACAAGGTCACGTAACACGTGATTCCTCCTGTCAGGGTGAGATAACTCACTCACTGAAAGCCCAGTGCAAAGCCAGTGAAGTATACAAGGAAATAAATAGCAAGAGCTCTTTGACTGCACGTATAGCATATGCTTGTAACTCAAACGTCGCCATGATGAGATAACCAGGATGAGATCGCCAGGATGAGATAACTCACTCACAGAAAGCCCAGTGCAAAGCCAGTGAAGTATACAAGGAAAAAAAATAGTAGGAGCTGTTTGGCTGCACGTATAGCATATGCTTGCAACTCAAACGTCGCCATGCCAGTACTGCACAGCTGTTTCGGCCTTGGTGGGCCTCATCAACAGTACGCAGACAGGCAACGTTTGAGTGGATGGCGTCAGAAGGTCACGTAACGCGTGATTCCACCTGTCAGGGTGAGATAACTCACTCACTGAAAGCCCAGTGCAAAGCCAGTGAAGTATACAAGGAAATAAATAGCAAGAGCTCTTTGACTGCACGTATAGCATATGCTTGTAACTCAAACGTCGCCATGACAGTACTGCACAGCTGTTTCGGCCTTGTTGGGCCTCATCAACAGTACGCAGGCAGGCAACGTTTGAGTGGATGGCGTCAGAAGCTCACGTAACACGTGATTCCTCCTGTCAGGATGAGATAACTCACTCACAGAAAGCCCAGTGCAAAGCCAGTGAAGTATACAAGGAAAAAAATAGCAGGAGCTCTTTGGCTGCACGTATAGCATATGTTTGTAACTCAAACGTCGCCATGCCAGTACTGGACAGCTGTTCCGGCCTTGGTGGGCCTCATCAACAGTACGCAGGCAGGCAACGTTTGAGTGGATGGCGTCAGAAGGTCAAGTAACACGTGATTCCTCCTGTCAGGGTGAGATAACTCACTCACTGAAAGCCCAGTGCAAAGCCAGTGAAGTATACAAGGAAAAAAATAACAGAAGCTCGTTGGCTGCACGTATATCATATGTTTGTAACTCAAACGTCGCCATGCCAGTACTGGACAGCCGTTCCGGCCTTGGTGGGCCACATCAACAGTACGTAGACAGGCAACGTTTGAGTGGATGGCGTCAGAAGGTCACGTAACGCGTGATTCCTCCTGTCAGGATGGGATAACTCACTCACTGAAAGCCCAGTGCAACGCCAGTGAAGTATACAAGGAAAAAAATAGCAAGAGCTCTTTGGATGCACGTATAGCATATGTTTGTAACTCAAACGTCGCCATGCCAGTACTGGACAGCTGTTTCAGCCTTGTTGAGCATCTTCAACAGTACGCAGGCAGGCAACGTTTGAGTGGATGGCGTCAGAAGGTCACGTAACACGTGATTCCTCCTGTCAGGGTGAGATAACTCACTCACTGAAAGCCCAGTGCAAAGCCAGTGAAGTATACAAGGAAAAAAATAGCAGGAGCTCTTTGGCTGCACGTATAGCATATGTTTGTAACTCAAACGTCGCCATGCCAGTACTGGACAGCTGTTCCGGCCTTGGTGGGCCTCATCAACAGTACGCAGACAGGCAACGTTTGAGTGGATGGCGTCAGAAGGTCACGTAACGCGTGATTCCACCTGTCAGGGTGAGATATCTCACTCACTGAAAGCCCAGTGCAAAGGCAGTGAAGTATACAAGGAAATAAATAGCAAGAGCTCTTTGACTGCACGTATAGCATATGCTTGTAACTCAAACGTCGCCATGCCAGTACTGGGCAGCTGTTTCGGCCTTGCTGGGCATCATCAAAAGTACGCGGGCAGGTAACGTTTGAGTGGATGGAGTCACAAGGTCACGTAACACGTGATTCCTCCTGCCAGGGTGAGATAACTCACTCACTAAAAGCCCAGTGCAAAGCCAGTGAAGTATGCAAGAAAAAAATAGCAGGAGCTTTTGGGCTGCACGTATAGCATATGTTTGTAACTCAAACGTCGCCATGCCAGTACTGCACAGCTGTTTCGGCCTTGTTGGGCCTCATCAACAGTACTCAGGCAGGCAACGTTCGAGTGGATGGAGTCACAAGGTCACGTAACACGTGATTCCTCCTGTCAGGGTCAGATACCTCACTCACTGAAAGCCCAGTGCAAAGCCAGTGAAGTATACAAGGAAATAAATAGCAAGAGCTCTTTGACTGCACGTATAGCATATGCTTGTAACTCAAACGTCGCCATGATGAGATAACCAGGATGAGATCGCCAGGATGAGATAACTCACTCACAGAAAGCCCAGTGCAAAGCCAGTGAAGTATACAAGGAAAAAAATAGTAGGAGCTGTTCGGCTGCACGTATAGCATATGCTTGCAACTCAAACGTCGCCATGCCAGTACTGCACAGCTGTTTCGGCCTTGGTGGGCCTCATCAACAGTACGCAGACAGGCAACGTTTGAGTGGATGGCGTCAGAAGGTCACGTAACGCGTGATTCCACCTGTCAGGGTGAGATAACTCACTCACTGAAAGCCCAGTGCAAAGCCAGTGAAGTATACAAGGAAATAAATAGCAAGAGCTCTTTGACTGCACGTATAGCATATGCTTGTAACTCAAACGTCGCCATGCCAGTACTGCACAGCTGTTTCGGCCTTGGTGGGCCTCATCAACAGTACGCAGACAGGCAACGTTTGAGTGGATGGCGTCAGAAGGTCACGTAACGCGTGATTCCACCTGTCAGGGTGAGATAACTCACTCACTGAAAGCCCAGTGCAAAGCCAGTGAAGTATACAAGGAAATAAATAGCAAGAGCTCTTTGACTGCACGTATAGCATATGTTTGTAACTCAAACGTCGCCATGCCAGTACTGGACAGCTGTTCCGGCCTTGGTGGGCCTCATCAACAGTACGCAGGCAGGCAACGTTTGAGTGGATGGCGTCAGAAGGTCAAGTAACACGTGATTCCTCCTGTCAGGGTGAGATAACTCACTCACTGAAAGCCCAGTGCAAAGCCAGTGAAGTATACAAGGAAAAAAATAACAGAAGCTCGTTGGCTGCACGTATATCATATGTTTGTAACTCAAACGTCGCCATGCCAGTACTGGACAGCCGTTCCGGCCTTGGTGGGCCACATCAACAGTACGTAGACAGGCAACGTTTGAGTGGATGGCGTCAGAAGGTCACGTAACGCGTGATTCCTCCTGTCAGGATGGGATAACTCACTCACTGAAAGCCCAGTGCAACGCCAGTGAAGTATACAAGGAAAAAAATAGCAAGAGCTCTTTGGATGCACGTATAGCATATGTTTGTAACTCAAACGTCGCCATGCCAGTACTGGACAGCTGTTTCAGCCTTGTTGAGCATCTTCAACAGTACGCAGGCAGGCAACGTTTGAGTGGATGGCGTCAGAAGGTCACGTAACACGTGATTCCTCCTGTCAGGGTGAGATAACTCACTCACTGAAAGCCCAGTGCAAAGCCAGTGAAGTATACAAGGAAAAAAATAGCAGGAGCTCTTTGGCTGCACGTATAGCATATGTTTGTAACTCAAACGTCGCCATGCCAGTACTGGACAGCTGTTCCGGCCTTGGTGGGCCTCATCAACAGTACGCAGACAGGCAACGTTTGAGTGGATGGCGTCAGAAGGTCACGTAACGCGTGATTCCACCTGTCAGGGTGAGATATCTCACTCACTGAGAGCCCAGTGCAAAGGCAGTGAAGTATACAAGGAAATAAATAGCAAGAGCTCTTTGACTGCACGTATAGCATATGCTTGTAACTCAAACGTCGCCATGCCAGTACTGCACAGCTGTTTCGGCCTTGTTGGGCCTCATCAACAGTACGCAGGCAGGCAACGTTTGAGTGGATGGCGTCAGAAGCTCACGTAACACGTGATTCCTCCTGTCAGGATGAGATAACTCACTCACAGAAAGCCCAGTGCAAAGCCAGTGAAGTATACAAGGAAAAAAATAGCAGGAGCTCTTTGGCTGCACGTATAGCATATGTTTGTAACTCAAACGTCGCCATGCCAGTACTGGACAGCTGTTCCGGCCTTGGTGGGCCTCATCAACAGTACGCAGGCAGGCAACGTTTGAGTGGATGGCGTCAGAAGGTCAAGTAACACGTGATTCCTCCTGTCAGGGTGAGATAACTCACTCACTGAAAGCCCAGTGCAAAGCCAGTGAAGTATACAAGGAAAAAAATAACAGAAGCTCGTTGGCTGCACGTATATCATATGTTTGTAACTCAAACGTCGCCATGCCAGTACTGGACAGCCGTTCCGGCCTTGGTGGGCCACATCAACAGTACGTAGACAGGCAACGTTTGAGTGGATGGCGTCAGAAGGTCACGTAACGCGTGATTCCTCCTGTCAGGATGGGATAACTCACTCACTGAAAGCCCAGTGCAACGCCAGTGAAGTATACAAGGAAAAAAATAGCAAGAGCTCTTTGGATGCACGTATAGCATATGTTTGTAACTCAAACGTCGCCATGCCAGTACTGGACAGCTGTTCCGGCCTTGGTGGGCCTCATCAACAGTACGCAGACAGGCAACGTTTGAGTGGATGTCGTCAGAAGGTCACGTAACGCGTGATTCCACCTGTCAGGGTGAGATAACTCACTCACTGAAAGCCCAGTGCAAAGCCAGTGAAGTATACAAGGAAATAAATAGCAAGAGCTCTTTGACTGCACGTATAGCATATGCTTGTAACTCAAACGTCGCCATGCCAGTACTGGGCAGCTGTTTCGGCCTTGCTGGGCATCATCAAAAGTACGCGGGCAGGTAACGTTTGAGTGGATGGAGTCACAAGGTCACGTAACACGTGATTCCTCCTGCCAGGGTGAGATAACTCACTCACTAAAAGCCCAGTGCAAAGCCAGTGAAGTATGCAAGAAAAAAAAATAGCAGGAGCTTTTGGGCTGCACGTATAGCATATGTTTGTAACTCAAACGTCGCCATGCCAGTACTGCACAGCTGTTTCGGCCTTGTTGGGCCTCATCAACAGTACGCAGGCAGGCAACGTTTGAGTGGATGGCGTCAGAAGCTCACGTAACACGTGATTCCTCCTGTCAGGATGAGATAACTCACTCACAGAAAGCCCAGTGCAAAGCCAGTGAAGTATACAAGGAAAAAAATAGCAGGAGCTCTTTGGCTGCACGTATAGCATATGTTTGTAACTCAAACGTCGCCATGCCAGTACTCGACAGCTGTTCCGGCCTTGGTGGGCCTCATCAACAGTACGCAGGCAGGCAACGTTTGAGTGGATGGCGTCAGAAGGTCAAGTAACACGTGATTCCTCCTGTCAGGGTGAGATAACTCACTCACTGAAAGCCCAGTGCAAAGCCAGTGAAGTATACAAGGAAAAAAATAACAGAAGCTCTTTGGCTGCACGTATACCATATGTTTGTAACTCAAACGTCGCCGTGCCAGTACTGGACAGCCGTTCCGGCCTTGGTGGGCCACATCAACAGTACGCAGACAGGCAACGTTTGAGTGGATGGCGTCAGAAGGTCACGTAACGCGTGATTCCTCCTGTCAGGGTGGGATAACTCACTCACTGAAAGCCCAGTGCAAAGCCAGTGAAGTATACAAGGAAAAAAAATAGCAGGAGCTCTTTCGCTGCACGTATAGAATATGTTTGTAACTCAAACGTCGCCATGCCAGTACTGGACAGCTGTTTCGGCCTTGTTGGGCCTCATCAACAGTACGCAGGCAGGCAACGTTTGAGTGGATGGCGTCAGAAGGTCACGTAACACGTGATTCCTCCTGTGAGGGTGAGATAATTCACTCACTGAAAGCCCAGTGCAAAGCCAGTGAAGTATACAAGGGAAAAAATAGCAGCTCTTTGGCTGCACGTATAGCATGTTTGTAACTCAAACGTCGCCATGCCAGTACTGGACAGCTGTTTTGGCCTTGTTGGGCCTCATCAGCAGTACTCAGGCAGGCAACGTTCGAGTGGATGGAGTCACAAGGTCACGTAACACGTGATTCCTCCTGTCAGGGTGAGATAACTCACTCACTGAAAGCCCAGTGCAAAGCCAGTGAAGTATACAAGGAAAAAAATAGTAGGAGCTGTTTGGCTGCACGTATAGCATATGCTTGTAACTCAAACGTCGCCATGCCAGTACTGCACAGCTGTTTCGGCCTTGGTGGGCCTCATCAACAGTACGCAGACAGGCAATGTTTGAGTGGATGGCATCAGAAGGTCACGTAACGCGTGATTCCACCTGTCAGGGTGAGATAACTCACTCACTGAAAGCCCAGTGCAAAGCCAGTTAAGTATACAAGGAAATAAATAGCAAGAGCTCTTTGACTGCACGTATAGCATATGCTTGTAACTCAAACGTCGCCATGATGAGATAACCAGGATGAGATCGCCAGGATGAGATAACTCACTCACAGAAAGCCCAGTGCAAAGCCAGTGAAGTATACAAGGAAAAAAAAATAGTAGGAGCTGTTTGGCTGCACGTATAGCATATGCTTGCAACTCAAACGTCGCCATGCCAGTACTGCACAGCTGTTTCGGCCTTGGTGGGCCTCATCAACAGTACGCAGACAGGCAACGTTTGAGTGGATGGCGTCAGAAGGTCACGTAACGCGTGATTCCACCTGTCAGGGTGAGATAACTCACTCACTGAAAGCCCAGTGCAAAGCCAGTGAAGTATACAAGGAAATAAATAGCAAGAGCTCTTTGACTGCACGTATAGCATATGCTTGTAACTCAAACGTCGCCATGCCAGTACTGGACAGCTGTTTCGGCCTTGTTGGGCCTCATCAACAGTACGCAGGCAGGCAACGTTCGAGTGGATGGCGTCACAAGGTCACGTAACACGTGATTCCTCGTGCCAGGGTGAGATAACTCACTCACTAAAAGCCCAGTGCAAAGCCAGTGAAGTATACAAGAAAAAAATAGCAGGAGCTTTTGGGCTGCACGTATAGCATATGTTTGTAACTCAAACGTCGCCATGCCAGTACTGCACAGCTGTTTCGGCCTTGTTGGGCCTCATCAACAGTACGCAGGCAGGCAACGTTTGAGTGGATGGCGTCAGAAGCTCACGTAACACGTGATTCCTCCTGTCAGGATGAGATAACTCACTCACAGAAAGCCCAGTGCAAAGCCAGTGAAGTATACAAGGAAAAAAATAGCAGGAGCTCTTTGGCTGCACGTATAGCATATGTTTGTAACTCAAACGTCGCCATGCCAGTACTGGACAGCTGTTCCGGCCTTGGTGGGCCTCATCAACAGTACGCAGGCAGGCAACGTTTGAGTGGATGGCGTCAGAAGGTCAAGTAACACGTGATTCCTCCTGTCAGGGTGAGATAACTCACTCACTGAAAGCCCAGTGCAAAGCCAGTGAAGTATACAAGGAAAAAAATAGCAGGAGCTCTTTGGCTGCACGTATAGCATATGTTTGTAACTCAAACGTCGCCATGCCAGTACTGGACAGCTGTTTCGGCCTTGTTGGGCCTCATCAACAGTACGCAGGCAGGCAACGTTTGAGTGGATGGCGTCAGATGCTCACGTAACACGTGATTCCTCCTGTCAGGATGAGATAACTCACTCACAGAAAGCCCAGTGCAAAGCCAGTGAAGTATACAAGGAACAAAATAGCAGGAGCTCTTTGGCTGCACGTATAGCATATGTTTGTAACTCAAACGTCGCCATGCCAGTACTGGACAGCTGTTCCGGCCTTGGTGGGCCTCATCAACAGTACGCAGGCAGGCAACGTTTGAGTGGATGGAGTCAGAAGGTCAAGTAACACGTGATTCCTCCTGTCAGGGTGAGATAACTCACTCACTGAAAGCCCAGTGCAAAGCCAGTGAAGTATACAAGGAAAAAAATAACAGAAGCTCTTTGGCTGCACGTATATCATATGTTTGTAACTCAAACGTCGCCGTGCCAGTACTGGACAGCCGTTCCGGCCTTGGTGGGCCACAGCAACAGTACGCAGACAGGCAACATTTGAGTGGATGGCGTCAGAAGGTCACGTAACGCGTGATTCCTCCTGTCAGGGTGGGATAACTCACTCACTGAAAGCCCAGTGCAAAGCCAGTGAAGTATAGAAGGAAAAAAATAGCAGGAGCTCTTTGGCTGCACGTATAGCATATGTTTGTAACTCAAACGTCGCCATGCCAGTACTGGACAGCTGTTTCGGCCTTGTTGGGCTTCATCAACAGTACGCAGGCAGGCAACGTTTGAGTGGATGGCGTCAGAAGGTCACGTAACGCGTGATTCCTCCTGTCAGGGTGAGATAACTCACTCACTGAAAGCCCAGTGCAAAGCCAGTGAAGTATACAAGAAAAAAATAGCAAGAGCTCTTTGGCTGCACGTATAGCATATGCTTGTAACTCAGACGTCGCCATGCCAGTACTGGGCAGCTGTTTCGGCCTTGGTGGGCCTCATCAACAGTACGCAGGCAGGCAACGTTTGAGTGGATGGAGTCAGAAGGTCAAGTAACACGTGATTCCTCCTGTCAGGGTGAGATAACTCACTCACTGAAAGCCCAGTGCAAAGCCAGTGAAGTATACAAGGAAAAAAATAACAGAAGCTCTTTGGCTGCACGTATATCATATGTTTGTAACTCAAACGTCGCCGTGCCAGTACTGGACAGCCGTTCCGGCCTTGGTGGGCCACATCAACAGTACGCAGACAGGGACAGGCAACATTTGAGTGGATGGCGTCAGAAGGTCACGTAACGCGTGATTCCTCCTGTCAGGGTGGGATAACTCACTCACTGAAAGCCCAGTGCAAAGCCAGTGAAGTATAGAAGGAAAAAAATAGCAGGAGCTCTTTGGCTGCACGTATAGCATATGTTTGTAACTCAAACGTCGCCATGCCAGTACTGGACAGCTGTTTCGGCCTTGTTGGGCTTCATCAACAGTACGCAGGCAGGCAACGTTTGAGTGGATGGCGTCAGAAGGTCACGTAACGCGTGATTCCTCCTGTCAGGGTGAGATAGCTCATTCACTGAAAGCCCAGTGCAAAGCCAGTGAAGTATACAAGAAAAAAATAGCAAGAGCTCTTTGGCTGCACGTATAGCATATGCTTGTAACTCAGACGTCGCCATGCCAGTACTGGGCAGCTGTTTCGGCCTTGTTGTGCCTCATCAACAGTACGCAGGCAGGCAACGTTTGAGTGGATGGCGTCAGAAGGTCACGTAACGCGTGATTCCTCCTGTCAGGGTGAGATAGCTCACTCACTGAAAGCCCAGTGCAAAGCCAGTGAAGTATACAAGAAAAAAATAGCAAGAGCTCTTTGGCTGCACGTATAGCATATGCTTGTAACTCAGACGTCGCCATGCCAGTACTGGGCAGCTGTTTCGGCCTTGTTGTGCCTCATCAACAGTACGCAGGCAGGCAACGTTTGAGTGGATGGCGTCAGAAGGTCACGTAACGCGTGATTCCTCCTGTCAGGGTGAGATAGCTCACTCACTGAAAGCCCAGTGCAAAGCCAGTGAAGTATACAAGAAAAAAATAGCAAGAGCTCTTTGGCTGCACGTATAGCATATGCTTGTAACTCAGACGTCGCCATGCCAGTACTGGGCAGCTGTTTCGGCCTTGTTGTGCCTCATCAACAGTACGCAGGCAGGCAACGTTTGAGTGGATGGCGTCAGAAGGTCACGTAACATGTGATTCCTCCTGTCAGGGTGAGATAGCTCACTCACTGAAAGCCCAGTGCAAAGCCAGTGAAGTATACAAGGAAAAAATAGCAGAAGCTCTTTGGCTGCACGTATATCATATGTTTTTAACTCAAACATCGCCATGCCAGTACTGGACAACCGTTCCGGCCTTGGTGGGCCTCATCAACAGTACGCAGGCAGGCAACGTTTGAGTGGATGGCGTCAGAAGGTCACGTAACGCGTGATTCCTCCTGTCAGGGTGAGATAACTCACTCACTGAAAGCCCAGTGCAAAGCCAGTGAAGTATACAAGGAAAAAAAATAGCAGGAGCTCTTTGGCTGCACGTACAGCATGTTTGTAACTCAAACGTCGCCATGCCAGTACTGGACAGCTGTTTCGGCTTTGTTGGGCCTTATCAACTGTACGCAGGCAGGCAACGTTTGAGTGGATGGCGTCAGAAGGTCACGTAAACCGTGATTCCTCCTGTCAGGGTGAGATAACTCACTCACAGAAAGCCCAGTGCAAAGCCAGTGAAGTATACAAAGAAAAAAATAGCAGGAGGTCTTTGGCTGCACGTATAGCATATGTTTGTAACTCGAACGTCGCCATGCCAGTACTGGACAGCTGTTTCGGCCTTTTTGGGCCTCATCAACAGTACGCAGGCAGGCAACGTTTGAGTGGATGGCGTCAGTTAACACGTGATTCCTCCTGTCAGGGTGAGATAACTCACTCACTGCTATACGTGCAGCCAAAGAGCTCCTGCTATTTTTTTTTCTTGATGTTCCACTGATGTTGAGCAGTAGGGTATGATCGATAAATAAATAAATAAAATAAATATAGATAGGGAATATATACAGGGTGTTTCAAAAAACGTGTCATACGGACTTTATAAAAAAACGGGGCGACGGAAAAATACGGGGTAAAGGGCACTTGTGTGGCAACTGAATTTGCCATCTTGCAAAAATATTTTAATTTGATTTTAATTAACTTAAATTGAATTTCTTTAATTGAACTCCAAAATTTCCCAAGTCAACCTAACGTTTTTTTTACAGAATTAGAGAGCCTGTAGCGAACTTAGTCAGATCCACCAAGAAATCCGCTTTCTTGGTGGATCCGCACCTCGATATTGCAAGGGGTACTGCCCAAAAAAAGTCCCGAAGTTGGGGCTTCAGAGTTTCGGGTATTCAACAGCGCACCAAGTCAGTCGGAAAAATGCGCGGAATGCAGGACATGCTCCTGCCCCCATGAAGCTAGAACAGTTTATCGCCGGGCCGGCGTGCAGCACAAGACGCGCAGATATCAAGGCAGGTGACATTCCACCATACGTTGATAAGCGGCAAACAAAAATGATTCCGCCTCTTTTTTTCCGCCCTGTGTTTTTTCTACCTTCTATCTTTCATGGGGGCAGGAGCATGTCCTCCTCTGCACGAATCTCTGCGTCTGATTCGGTGCGCCGTTGAATACCCGAAACTTTGAAGCCTCAATATCGGGACTTTTTTTGGGCAGTTCCATTTGCAATATCGAGCGGATTTTGTAGTGGATCTGACTATGTTCGCTACGGGCTCTCTAATTCTGTAAAAGAAACGTGAGGTTGACTTGGGAAATTTTGGAGTTCAATTAAAGAAATTCAATTTATTTCAATTAAAATCAAATGAAAATATTTTTCAAGGTGGCAAATTCAGTTGCCACACAAATGCCGTTTACCCCGTATTTTTCCGTCGCCCCGTTTTTTTATAAAGTCCGAATGACACGTTTTTTGAAACACCCTGTATACACTCAGAGAAAAATATATACCTTTAGAGGTATAGATCGCCTGCTCAATGACTTAGCCCTTCTTAGGTATTATTTTATACCTCGGTTACAGGTATAAAAGAATAGTCCTCAACAAAGGGCTATATGCCATACCTTTAGGGGTATAGCTCTATACCCCTGTGAAGGTCTGCACGAGTACCATCATGGTGTTACATCACACGTAGGCATAGGTATTTTTAGAGGAAGGAACTAGAAAAATCACCTTTCGAGGGAAGAAAAGTTTTTGACATACGCGCACACACGTACTACAGGTCCCGACAAAAGTTTACGGAACACGCGAGCGGTGTATTTCCTCCTCGGTACGACACCCTAGCGGCAAGCGGAAGCTGGCGAAATCAGGCCAGTTCATTGCCTCAGAGGGGTGGACGACTGCGCTCTTAGCGACACAATGCGGTCGTTTCGCTATGATTACTGTTGTATGTGCCCGCAAAGTGAGTTGGACTTTACTGTTGTGCTCGCCAACAACACGTGATTCAACGGTTGTTGAGACTCGGCGCTATCATTGTGATAGCAAGGATGTATCATGGTGGCAACACTTTATTGTGTATTGCTTTTATTGGAATGCCGTGATATGTAGACAAGCGAAAGAAAGATATCTTGTACACAGTTGCTTTATTATGGACGACGCGTGACGAGCTGATAAACAATTGACGCTTACATTGATAATTGATTGGTTGATAAACAACTGACGTTGAGTCACGAGAAGGGTTGGAGGTATAAATAGGAAATTTGTACCTCTTCTATACCCTCCAAAGGTATATATCTGAAGCAGAAGGTATAAAAGAGGTATAAGAGCACATTAATATACCTTATTAATACCTTTTTTCCTAACAGTGTATATATACAAGGTGTCCACGCTAACTGTGAACATATTTTTTTACAAAATGTATAACACTTTTTTCCAAGATGAAATCATTGCAATATAGGGTATGTTGAAGGGCCCTCCCTAGCAGGGCATTAGCAAAGTCCAAAGGCAATGTCTTAAGGGGGAGCTTCCGCCGCAACGTTGACTTCCCCTTTAACTTTCCATTAGTAAATAAATAACTCCCCCTTTTTCTCACTTCCTACATCTTCGTTGTCTGCCTCATATTTTGTTAGTACCTATAAATATAAGAAAAAAATAGCCGGAGCGTCTTAAAAAACGTCTTAAACTTAACAGGAATCGCCGTAGCCGCAACACTCTCAAAATGCTGCACCGGACCCATTTAATATGGACGAATGCCCTCGTATGTCGCAGATTCCAAAGTCATAATAAGAGGGGAAAAAACGTCTTAAACTTAACAGGGATCGCAGCAGCGGTAGCCACAACATTCTCAAAATGATGCACTGGACCCATTTAATACGGACCAATGCTCTCGTATGTCGCCGATTCGAAAGTCATAATAAAAAAAAAAATGTCTTAAACTTAACAGGGATCGCAGCAGCTGTAGCCGCAGCATTCTCAAAATGCTGCACCGGACTCATTTAATATGAATGAACGCCCTCGTATGTCGCAGAATCCAAAGTCACAATGAGAAAAAAAACCATTATAAACTTAACGGGAATCGCGGCAGCGGTAGCCGCAACATTCTCAAAATGCTGCGCCGGACCCATTTAATACGGATCAATGCCCTCGTATGTCGCATATTCCTAAGTCATAATACTAGGGGTGTGCGAGTACACTGAGAATAGTTTTCGAATATTTAAAATTCACTGCGAATAATTTTCGAATATCTAAAGTTCACTGCGAATCGAGTACGAATAGTTGGAATCAGGATTTCGAATACTTTCGAGTAATAAGAACTAACACGTCACACATTTCTTATCTATTTTCTTCTCACAAATGTACATTTTGGAGACTCTCAAACACACTGAAATAGTTGAACCTTCACTTGGTTTTAAATTCAGGCAGTCTTGGCACACTAAGGTACACTTAACACAATACTTCTTAGTCCAGTCTAAGCACACTGGAATACTCTGTTCAGTTGTTGTTCAACAGTTCACAGGTTGCCGTGCAGAAATGTCAGCTGCCTGACATGCTCAGGGAGTAAGGCAGCTCTGCATGGTGTAGCAACACTTCCTGCTGCTGAGAATGCGCGTTCACTGGAAGCTGACGTTGCTGGAATGGCGAGGTACTTGCGTGCTAGCCTGGCTACAGCTGGATATTTATGCTGCCCCATCTCTTTCCACCATTTGCACGGATCAGCATTTCTACTGATTGTCTTGTCGTCAATGTAAGCCCTGATTTCCTTGGATGGGTTGTTTCCCTGGTCCTGTGTCTCAGCCATAGTATCAAATGCTGCCCACAAAGATGATGATGCTACAGCACCTCCTTCTTGCTCATTCCCATAATATTCTCCAGCATCTGCATAGTTTAATTGTTCCTGAGCAACGGTTTTCAACCACTCTTCCCGAGCACTGTCATTTCTAAATATGACCGTCTTGTACCGTGGGTCGCAGAACATTGCTATGCAGGCATCTTTATCCATGTTATAATCAGGGAACCTAGTTATCAAACTCTTTTCAACATTGGTACTGAAGGTTTTTCCCTCGGCCGTCATATCCTGATCACAGACGCATTTCAGGGACTGAAATATGCAGTAGAGAGAGGGTACTTGGCATGAAAGCGTGGGGTATTTCTCACCTTCAGCCTCGACTGTGGCCTCAGCTAGAGGTTTCAGGACTTTCACATAGTCAGAAGCAATGCGCCACTCTGTCCCAGTTAAGCAGTCAACCAGGCTCCCGTGCTTTGCCATATCCAGCGTAATCGGTTCCCGTAGCTCCAGAAGTCTGCGTAGCATAGCATACTCGCTATTCCATCTTGTATCGATGTCCTGAATAAGGTGAAGTGGGGTATTCCCGGCTACCTTTTGATAGCTGTCAAGCCTCTCTTGGGCTTGTGAAGTGTGTTTGTAATGACCCACGATGGCCCTCACTTTCTTCAAGAGAGGGCTAAGCTCAGGAGTGAGCTCCTTCGCACTTCCAATGGCAAGCTGTAAGTTGTAAGTTGTAATGAGCATAGCAGGCCTTTTCCGCCCACAGCAGATCTCGAGCTGCAGCCCTAAAGTTCCGGGCGTTATCGGTTATGATGTAGATTGGAAATTTATCCAGTGGTACGTTCCAGTCTTTCACCATGTCGCGGAGAACCGATGATATTCGCGTCGCAGTATGCCTTCCTGAAAAACTACGCGTGTCCAAGTTGTACCCCTTCACTTGAAAGCTGTGATCGACGAAGTGGCACGTTAGGCTTATGAAGCTGGTGTTCGAGCGTGACGTCCACATGTCGGACGTGAATGACATGGACTCAACACCATTTTGTAAGGCGGTTTCGAGTTCTGCTTGAACTTCTCTCCTTGTGTCGTGAAAGAGTTTCGGTACTAGCGTCCGGGATAGCGTCGTTCTTGAAGGAGGGCAGTAGTCTGGTACCGCTTCGGCCAGAAGTTCTCGAAACCCGCGATCCTCGACCACACCGTACGGTTGGTAGTCTATGGCTATCATGCGTGCCACTTTGACATCCAATGCTTCTTTACGAGCACATGGCAGCTGTCTCTTTGTGGCGAACTTGTCGATTCTTTGCTGTTCCGCCTTCTTAGCCTCATATGTTTCTTCTTAAACTCAGCATAAAGTAGGTGATGTCGCTTCAGATGATTCACGAGGCTGGTTGTGGACCCCGATGGTGTCTGGATGCGCGCAGAGCACCGGTTGCAACTAGCAGAAACTGCCGATTCTTTTTGGAAGGAGTCCAACACGGCGCTTCCCAGACGACACACTGACGTCCATGGGACGTCCTATGGATATCTGTTTGGGAATACAGGATATCCATGGGATGTCCAAACATATCCGGCGGACATGCATGGGACATCCCGTTTTCTGCAAAAAGACGTCCTATGACCTTTCCTGGGGACATCCCGTGGGACAAGTCTGGGATATGATCAGGCTTTCATCGGATATGCCATACCGTGCCTTCACGGTATCCGATATGCTTTAACACTAGCTGCAGCAAATAATTTTCACGTGATCAGAGCAGTTTCAAAGCTTTCATTGCTTCTTTATTTCAAGGAACTTCAAGAGATGTATAGCTACACAATGTTAAATATTACACAATATGCATAAAAAGAAAATGACATTTGACTTGGATGATAATAAAGCTGATAAGTGCTAAATGCATGAACGCATAACAGCTCTAGAAATTACATCACATCAACATCTGAAGCTGCTGAGAGGTGAAATAAATTTGTAGTCTGCATATAGCAGTAACGATCAGAAACTGTGTTCTCAGTCATTCAGCCCACAAGGGGTGCTTTGGAATTAATGGTGGCTGGATGGCTTACAGGGTCAGACCACACTTTGCCTTGTATACAGGGAAAAGCTGAACGATTCTTGCGCCAGCAGTTAGAAATATTCATAACGCTAAACAAATAGTCGATATGCTTATTTGGACCGAAAATGGCATCCCTCTATCTAGAAAGGCTCTGTAAAGGATCATCACCTTGGTGCTGTTATTTAACGTCACTACATCAATGGGCTGAAGCATCATTCAGCATAAATGAGTAAATAATGTCATCGCATAATTGGTTCGAAGCACCTCCTAGCAAAAATGAGCAAACACCACAAACCCACTTCCGTGCATTGCACATCAGATTAATGTAGAAATTCGTCATTTCAGTCGACGTAAGCTGTACTACGAGCCTTCAAAAGTGCCTTCCACCTTTGTCATCTGAGCGAAACCATTTTTCACAATCCCTGATACAGATATTTAAGTCTTCTTTAACTGAGCCGATGAACATTATTTGGCTATAATAATATGCACAAAAATACCAATCACTTCAAAGAGAACCATATTCACTCCCTTCTGGACAGCGTGGTCTCGTAACAAACAACCCGAACAAGAAACATGTATCAGGAGTCCGGTATGACAATGCGAGCCAACTGCTGTCTTTACAAAATACATAGATGAATAAAATGAATAACGTCATTTATACGGCACTTCACACTTCATTCTTCTGTAGTCTACAGTTGGCCTCGGCCAAGATGAAATGTAAGGAGCCCAGTTTGGGTGTTCAAGATAGCACTACAAGAGCTGCAATGGCAGCTGTAAAATATAGCATGTAATTTCAAACATTCTGAGCAGTTCCGGATTACACAGCATGCTCATGAATGAAATAAACGAACCATCATGACTAGTAATCAGGTTGCGGAAAATAAGCAGAGGTGTAATTTGGCCTCCTTGGAGTTTGCTTGAAACAAGTGCAGTCCCCGAGGGGTCACATATGCAAGGAAAATTCCTGGTGTTTCTTTTTTTTTTTTTTTTTATAAACGTATACATACAGGGCGCTTCACCTAAAGTGATAAACGATTCTAACTGGCAACGTAACTGCAGGAGGATTGTGGCACTTTCTGCAATTACCTTCTGGAATCTTTTGCTGCCATTCTGGAAAGCTTTGGACAATTTTTAATTCAGGGATCTTTTCAATGAAAAACTGCAAAAAAAAATTGCCAAGCGATCCTACGAATAACCGCAGACCTAACGAAAACTATGCACAGTATAGTGACTGAAATAGTTGAAAAGTCTTAGCAAAAGTGCTGCTATATCCCCACCTGCTTTATTGTTGCAAAAATGTGTGCGCAAAACGTGGAGGAAGAGGAAGAATTGTTCCCACCTTGATTTTTTTTCGTTTCTTTGTGCATCAAGGTCAAACCAGGGAAGAGAAAGGTAAAGCAAGAGGCGGGGATACTTCTTCCCTGCAACTAATCTGCTGGCTTTTTGCAACAATCAAGTCGGCAGGACTAAAGCATCACTTTAACTTTTTTCAACCGTTTCCGTTAATACTGCGCATAGGTTTTGTTGGGTCTGCGGTCATCCGATGGGCACTTCATATTTCAGTTAAAAAATAGGGGTGTGCTTGGCAATTTTCCTAATGTGATTGAAAACATAAATTTCCATGAATTAAAAATTGTCCAAAGCCTTCCTAAGTGTCGGCAACAGTTGCCAGAGGGTAACTGCCAAAAATCCCACAACCCTATACGGCGTGTGCGTCTACGGTTAGAATTTATCACGATAGGTGAAACACCCTGTGTGTGCGGCCTTCTACGTTGCAAAGTTATATCTGGCTCTATTGTCGTCACCTTCCAATACACACGGACACAGAGACAACTCGAACAATATTCGAGTTGTCTTTACGTATTATTATTATTCACAATCAAGCTTATTACCCTCACCAAAAAGTTATTAACTATTTGTCATAATTATGGTCTGCTCCCGTGCTCTCTACACAGAATAAACTTAATCCCATCTTCTGTTTCATGAGCTGATTTTTTTGTCCAACATTATACATGGAAAACCCATTAATATTGTCGATGTGTATTGCATGGAGATGCCCTTGTGAAAAATTATTTGGTCAGCCAATAGACAACCCATGGACAAAACGTCCATTGAAGCTATAGACGGTGCATTGCCTCCCCATAGACCACCGTTGTTCACACCTCCTTCCTTCCCATAGCCGGTCAATGGGAGATTGGCAGCAACTGTCTATAGACAACCTACTATAGAAAGGAAATGATCAACTGTCATTGCCTGTCTATTGACTTTCTATAGTCCATTGACTGGCCACTGATCCACGATTGTCTTTCTATTATCATTATATTCACCCAATTCGGATTCATGAACTGTAATATGTTGAATATGAATCCGCAATTATGTTGAGTTCCTGTTGTGTGAATATGTATTGATGTTTTTAACCTATACTGACAGGCAATACATGGCCGTCATTGGCACATGTCCAGGGTCACGGTGGATAATCATTATGTGCCATTCGCAATTACTTAATTCTAGTGGTTTCAGGACACCCTCTTCTGAGCATGTAGCATTGGCATCCCTAAGAGAAAACAGATACCATATATTTCTTGACTTGCGAGCTTCCGCAAATTCGAGTGTCGTGCTTGCCTCTGAGCCAGAATGAAGGGTGAGGTATCCCTGCTTAATTCGATTCCGCATTCATCCAAGACCGAAGTAAGGAATATCTTGGAGTATTAAGTCACCACCAAGATAACGCCTGTGTTTGTAACTGCCTCCGGTTTGAGACATTCAGTAGGTCCACTGAAAGTGAAACTTATGCAGTGAGAATGCTACCTGCATCAATGTGAACCTTCATGGAAACTACGCACTGCACAAGTTGGACTTTCAATGGACCTACTGAATGTCTCAGACCGAAAGCAGTTACAAACACAAGCGTTATCTTGGTGTTGAGTTACTACTCCAAGCAATTCCTCAATTCGGGGTTAGATGTATGCATAATTGAATTAAGCAGGAACACCTCACCCTTCTTTCTGACACGTACGTCAGAGGCAAGCAGGGCACTCGAATTTGCGGAAGCCCGAAAGTCAAG
The DNA here is from genome assembly GCF_037126465.1 of Ornithodoros turicata. Taxonomy (NCBI): domain Eukaryota; kingdom Metazoa; phylum Arthropoda; class Arachnida; order Ixodida; family Argasidae; genus Ornithodoros; species Ornithodoros turicata. Next base: position 61,464 of record NW_026999525.1, on the reverse strand, counting down.
TAATATATGATATCTCTTTTCTGCTCGGAAGGCGATGACGGTGCTAGGTCCTTGCACTGGTTAAGCTATTGCAGATGGCACTAAGGATTATTCTCAATGATCCCATAGGTGTGCCAATGATGGTCATGTATTGCTTCTCAACACAGGGGAAATAAACATCACTTTTGACCGCAGCAAAATTCCAGGATCGGATTCAACTGATCACGGCTCGTGAATCCGAATAGGGGCGATATGATGGTCGAAGGGGAATGTTGACCAGTGGCCAGTCCATCGTCAGTCTATAGAAAGTAAATAGACAGGCAATGGCAGATATATGTTTTTTTTCTATAGCAGGTTGTCTATAGACTGTTGGTGCCAATCTCCCATTGACAGGCCAAAGAAAGGATACACGATAGTCCAAAAGATGTCTATAGACTTGAAACATACTGGCTGTATATTCAGTAGTCCAAAGAAAGTCTATTCAGGAAATAGGACGTCCAAATGCTATAGACTGGCTGCTAATAGACTGGCTAAACTTATTTTTGTAAGGGTGACCATGGCATAACACTTTTCATTTTGAAGGCAACACCTGCATAGCCCTCAGTCTGCAGCCAAATATACAGAGGAAGAAATGTGTATCTACCACACTCTCAGAGAACGCATATTTTTTTTCTCTCGTGAAATCTAGAGTCAAAGCTAGGCCTGAATAGTTTCGCACGGATTGGCCCAGCTGTCGCTGCTGTTCTGTGTGGTACTCCCAGCCCTTATCTTTTGTCGACGTCCTGTCATGAGGTTCTTTGGCGTGCCTCAGCCAGGATTTTATGTGATGCTCTGCTTTACTGAGGGTCACGTCCTTGAGCAGCCGGTTTGACATTACAGTGCCCATAGTTAAAAACGTGACTTGGCTTCAGAAATACAGGTGACAAGTCAGATATACAGAATATGCAAACACATATTTTAATACTTACAGCAGCATGAATGCAAGGGTGTGGGAAAATGCTTATTACTCACAACAAATTGTTCAGCACTATAGCTGCACATGCATTCTTTATAGCAAAGTGGGACGGACTAAGTACTGTTCTTGTAGTCAGCACTGAAGTTAAAACTTACCATATCACTATTCGATTCCAACTTCGACACATCGCAGTAAACCATGACGAGGGAGTTCACAAAGATGAATAGGATTGCATAAGAACTTATGGAATCTTACAAGAACTTACATCACAGCATAGCAGGTCGCAGAACTTCATCTTCCCCTTGCCTCACTGCGAGCTGGAGGAGGTTGCTACTTTGTCCTTCATGAGCGCTCGTAAAATTCTCAGTTTCTCAGGTGAAACTGATTAGCAGGCCACGTCACTAATCTTTTCACGTAAATATGGGACCTCGAAGAGCAATTCTTTTCGCACCAGTCGCCGCTGCCCGGAGAAATGAACTTCTGTTAGAGAAATGTTCAAAGTCAAATTTGCTCCTCGCTCAAGTCTATTATCACGAAGTTGGAACACCAACTTGCCTTTCTGGTATCCTCAAATGTTAAAAGCTTCGGTTCTTCACCAGAAAATTCTACGGTGAAAGTGAAGAAACCCATCAGCCATCTCACACTTTTATCGACTACAAATAAGTATAGAGAAGCTGAACAGACTAGTCACTTCTTTAGGCAATAGAACAGGCTACGCCCGAACCAGCCTGCCTATTAAACGAAATTACCCTAGAAGCAAACCTCGGTAACATCAGCGTTGGGAGATAACGAAATTAATGGCATTGTAAGTACAGTTAAATACCTTGATGTCGAAAATTTTGTGCTTCATTTGAGGAACACACAATGTGGAAATTTGTCAGCCTTAGTCAGGCTAGCATTTCCTTTTGAGACACAACTAAGCAAGTCATACGTGAATATGGTATGTTTCTTGATCGCACTGTTAGAAGCAGCTTAAAAGCTATAATTATTCTGTCCTGTGCGTCCTGGGTATGTTCTGAAATATTTGAGAGCGCACTCGCAACTTGATATTATGTATCAGTATCTTCACCCCGCTCACTGTTCGCACAGTAGTGCTAGCCGAGCCTGAGATGTCGAGCAAGCTGACGAAGGAGCGCGTTGAACAGCTGCTTTTCATACGTCAGTGGAAAATGCCATCGATCTTGTCATTTTGTCAACACAATGGGACCTCCACTACACGAACGCATGCACATAAGCACAAACGAAACAGCGCAACGTTCTATTTCACAACACAAATACAAACATTCGTAAACAATCCTTCCTACTTTTCACTCACCCATTGTGAAACTCAGATTCTTCTGCATTTACGTACACGCATGAACACCATAAACGGTGACCGCAACGAACGCCACAAAACAAATAGCGGATTGGATTGGATCGGCCTTTAGTGCCCTGCCACGGAGTAGAAGTAAGGAGGCCGAACTCTGCCAGAAAGTTTCGTACATAATTCACCGAATCTTTGTGGCCGCGTGGCGGCGCTCGTGAACTGCCGGAGGCTGGGTCGGAGGCCTCTCCTGGAGTTATGCCTTAGAAATACGCTTCGTGCGAACTTATATTATATATTCGTCAATTGTGCGCCTACAGTATGATTCGGGGAAGCAAGCAACGCTTTCGTTTCCAAGCTTGGTGGGAAAGCCTTCTTGACGGCACTAGCAGTGATGAGGGGAAGCCACCTCCAAGGGATACCGACAGCGAAAGCAAAGTTTTCGCAAAGATGAACGCGAACGCCGAAAAATGATCTTCCCAATTGCTTGTCTTTATTTTAGTGCCGTCGAAGCTTCTAGCATGAGACTGTCAGTTTAAGCGCAGCAGAAGCACTTCGCGGAGAACTTGGAAGCGATGTTTTTTATATGCTTTCCAGTGACATCTAAGAAGTACTGACTGACTTTAGGCCTTTAAAGGGCAATGTCTTCTGTGATAAAACACTAGAAACGAATGAAGTTGTCTTTTGCGTCTGGTTTAAATCTGTACCTTTTGTTATCATGATAATCTAAATTGGAATGTTGTGGTGTGAAGCCAACTTCAAGGATATGACGCCGCTGTTGTTTTGCTGATTGCACATCTCCACTGCAATTCAGAGAAAGCGAAAGTCGCCAGTGTTTAGCGCGCCGTGTCTGCTGCACAGCAGACGCGTGATTTTGTGTAAATTATGAGCAAAAACTGCTTCGTACCTTTAAGAGTTAGTTTTAAAGAGTAGGGGGAGGCTAACGTTCCCATCAGGCCAGCTGTTGAACCTGCTAACATTTCTCGAAAACATAATAATGAAGAGACTGAGTGGGAGGATGCATGAGGATATGCTCTTTTGCATTGTTGACGACATGGAACAGACTCTTGTGCCAGCTCTTGGCTGTGAACACAAGGATGACCTAACAAGATCTGTCATATCTTATTACACGTTGATGAGGATGCGCATATATCGGATGTAAGATGGAAAACGGACGACACGAAGACAAGGCAAGGAAGACAAAACTGCAGCAAAGGCAATCAAAGTTACAATCACAGAGTGCGACTGGGAACTGATAAAATATGCGATGAAAGAAAAAGAAAAAGCCAGACACTGAGCGATCGACTGCACTGTCTTTCCCCCTTTATTGAATCACGGACACACTACGATTGCGTTTGATGTGACAGGCGAATGCTAACGATCTATGAAAACAGATGGAAATGAAACGCAAAAACGTATCCGTACCTGTGTTCATGAGTCATTTGTGTACGAAGTATGGTGGGTATGTCTGTAAAAGGAGCCTGAGAACAACCTTTCATCAAGGGTATTTCTCAATCGACATTTTGCATGTAAAGGCGCCCGTAGAGCTGTGGCTTAATATCTGCTGCGGATAACAGTAATGCTGTAACACTACATTAAAAGAAAGCAAGCGACCAACATAAGAAAACCTGCCGTTGTACACAGCCGTTCAACAGCCGGGGCTCCCTCGGCTGTTCTACACTACACCCTACACACTACACACCTCTGCGAGTCCCGTAACGGCGGCTTTCCCACAAGGCGCACAGAAAATGGTATTGCGAGTCAATAAAATGCATCTCGAGACAAAAGGCGTATATTGAAAATTGCATGGACACAAGATGGATGTTTCTTCATCAAGCTATCCTTGAGCTCTTGTTTCGAAGGTTTTTTTTCGTAACCGGAATAAATAGCGCTAACCAAGGCGTAACTACGGGAGGGGCCGCGATACCAGCCTCCGTGAGTTCGCGAGCGCCGCCACACGGCCACAAATATTCGATGAATTAGGTACGAAACTCTCCTAACAGCGCTCGGGGAGAGATCGGCCTCCTTACTTCTACTCCGTGTGCCCTGCGTTGACCGCTCGGGGTACCGACCATGGTTGCTGACTTTCTACCTCTTTTATGACGGAGCCAGCGGGCGGCAGTGTATTGCTGGATTCGGATGCGTGTGCGCGCGTCATACGCGTTTGTGTTTTAGTGGTGGAAGCGGCGTCAGCGACACAAGTGAACACCACTTTGTGACCACGCAGATGCACACATCCTCACACATCGTGTTGATTTGCAAATCGTCGAAGAAATTTCCATTCAAAATTTTCATTGTAAAAAGTAGCGATTTAGGCGCCGTTTCAAATTGATGTCGCAGGCCACATTGCGAGGGATACAGAAAATATTGCATGTCAAAAATTTAATAAACCAGGATCTAGATCGCGCTTAGCGCGTAGGTCCTGGCCGCACTGCCAGGCAGCCGCTCGTCATGGGTTCATTCACATTGATGGGGCAAGTTGTTGTGCAGTATAATCAAGAGGGGGATATATATTTATTGAATGGTATAATCAAAGGATAATAAAGTACAGTACAACGTTTTGGGACTGCCCTGTACATACAGTGGACTTTTTCAGTAAGTGTGTCTAACTTCAGATATATGTCGTTTTTTTCGGCTTCAGGCACAGCGTAATTTCAGACGATCAGATACACACTTATGCGATATTATTGGTAACCACAGTTCCGAAATTTCACCTGCTCAGGAAGCCAAATGACGAAGGACAAAAATTATCCCGGCTAGACGCCTATGAGATATTCCGAGTCTTGTCCTGCTGAAACATGCGTGGAATATCCCCAAAAAGTTTCAGCGGGACATTCTTATTTTTGGGACCTGATGGGACGCCAGGACATCCGAGGGACTTTGCGTGTTGTCTGGGATTCTGTTTGTTCGCTTCGCTGCCGCGTCATCCTGCACAACTTCACAACCGTGTCCATCATCCTGCAGTTTTTCAGTTGTACACACAGCCGAACTTGCCATGCCCTGCGCGACTCGAGACTGCGTCTCAACGGTGTCACCAGTTGCACGTGGTTTCGCTTTGGGAGAGGAGTGGCGAGGAGCGCGAGGAGGAAGCTCACGCGCGGTGACGTCACCACGCAGGGCTACCAGCCTAGCAGCACGCGCGGGTGTTTTCGCATGCATCTCTGCCGGTGGGCAGTTACTGGAAAAATATTCGAAAATTGCGAATAGCGAATACCCTTTGCGAATATCAACCGAATATAGCGTATTACTCGATTCGTATTCGAAAAGTCGAGTACTCGCACACCCCTACATAATACGAAAAAGAAAAACGTCTTAAACTCAACCGGGATCGCAGCAGCGGTAGCCGCAACATTCTCAAAATGCTTCACCGGGCCCATTTAATATGGATCAATGCCCTCGTATGTCGCAGATTTCAAAGTCATAATAAGAAAAAAAAAACGTCATAAAGTTAATAGGGATCGCAGCAGTGGCAGCCGCAACATTCACAAAATGCTGCACCGGACCCATTTAATATGGATCAATGTCCTCGTATGTCGCAGATTCCAAAGTCATAATGAGAAAAAAAAAAAAAAACGTTATAAACTTAGCAGGGATCAAAGCAGCGGCAGCCGCAACATTCTCAAAATGCTGCACAATATGGACGAATCCCTCGTGTGTCATAGATTCCAAAGTCATAATAAGAACAAAAACGTCTTAAACGTAACCGGGATCGGAGCAGCGGTAGCCGCAACAGTCTCAAAATGCTGCACCGGACCCATTTAATGTGGACCAATGCCCTCATATCTCGCAGATTCCAAAGTCATAATAAGAAAAAAAAAAACGTCTTAAAGTTAATAGGGATCGCAGCAGCGGTAGCCGCAATATTCACAAAATGCTGCACCGGACCAATTTAATATGGACGAATGCACTTGTATGTCGGTGATTCCAAAGTCATAATAAGAAAAAAACGTCTTAAACTTAACAGGGATCGCAACAGTCGTTGCCGCAACATTCTCAGAATGCCGCACCGGACCCATTTAGTACGGACCAATGCCCTTGTATGTCGCCGATTCCAAAGTCATAATAAGAAAAAAAAAAAAACGTCTTAAACTTAACAGGGATCGGAGCAGCGGTAGCCGCAACATTCTCAAAATGCTGCTCCGGACCCATTTAATACGGACCAATGCCCTCGTATGTCGCCGATTCCAAAGTCACAATAATAATAAGAAAAAAAAACGTCTTAAACTTAGCCGGGATCGCAGCAGCGGTAGCCGCAACATTCTCAAAATGGGGCACCGGGCCCATTTAATATGGACCAATACCCTGGTATGTAGCTGATTCCAAAGTCATAATAAGAAACATATATCACATATATTGCATTGCCAACTGCATGGCTACTAATTCCACTCTTGTCGACGATGTTCTGTGGGAAAGCCTTGCCATTGCTCCTCTGCTGTACTGTGTATAACAAACGGTGATGAAGACTCAGGTGTTGATGTCGACCAGTCTGTGAAAATTGCTGTCCTAGCACGATGGCTGTCCATCAGAGAAAGACAGTACTGTTTCAGCATTGCAGGTGGTAGTGAAGCCTTTTGATGATACACACCAAGAACAGTCAGGCGCGATACCAGGAAGTTTCGGTGTCTATGGAGGATCGACCGCCGTTAATGTCAACTGTGGTAAAGAACTGCGATATGGAGCGATCACGTTGATGAATTGGGAATTTCGACGTACCACCTTCCTTGCTAGGGGGTTTTTGTGATGCCGCGTGCATTGACGAACGTAGTGCCGCACTGTTTCCTGCCTCCTCAGTGCATATAATGGAAGTTCTTAGGCTTCTACTGTAGCTAGGACATTTGAAGTTGCACAAGGTACACCGAGGCAGATTTTTAAGCTTTTCGATAATACGCTTTGCAGCGACCTCTCTGACGTGTCGCTTATTCCATGCAGTACGGGCAAATGTTAGGCCATCATCCGCAAAATTCGTGCTTTATGTATGGCAAGCAGAGCCGCTGTGAACATTCCCCAGCGGGAGCCACTGATGCGCCGTAGGACGTTGATACGTGCGTCGCTTCTCTGAAAGTATGCACTATGTTCCTCTTCTCCTACGATACCTTCAATGCACGTACTACCCGAAAGAGCTGCCCTTGATCGCATTGCACAGAAGTAGATAATGACACATCACCTGACTGCAGTTTTTCTTCCTCCTTTTGAACGAAACATTTCATAAGTTGTGTGACGAAGAACGGCTGCCAGTCCTGAAAGTCTGCCGGACTTACCAGCACACTTCATTCTCCCGTGCTCCGCCAACGTTGTTCAAGTTTCCTCAAAACCTAAATCTGTCTTGGAGAACTCATCACCAGCCGATTGCCTCACCTTTGTAGACCAAATCTGTGATCGACGTATCATACCACCTTTCATATTGAATAGTAGAAGTATAGAAAGATTGCTTGCTTGCTCCATATCGTCCTTTGTGCACTGGACTATACTGGATCACAGTTTACGTGGCCAATTCTTCCTACCATAATTACTAATCTGCTTACGGTTGTTATTATTGCATCGTTTGCCAGCGACATTTTCAATGTGCAAAAACATGGGTAGATTCCTTCCGCGAATGCGGAGTTTCGCATGAGTTTCGCGCAGGTGTATGTATTGTAGCACCACGAAACCTAGTCCATTATTCCTACCTAGTTACATCTCGCTGAATGTGATTATTTTGCTACGTACTTGGCGGAGCCTGGATATCATTACAAAATAATTACAAAATAACACATTCAAATTTGTTTGGGAACATTTTCGCAAACATGTGGCTAGACGACAAAAGAGGAGCTCACTTGTGTAGTGTCCACTTGACATGATCAACATCACACTTTCCCAACTACAGATATCGTCCACCATGCAGCTGGTCTGTGTGTATGTCATTTTATCTGAAATTCACCCCCATGGAAAAGGCGAGGTAAGGCCTCACTTAGAGCCCCATTGCCTTTGCCGTAGCCTGCGTTTCATTTTTGCTGAAATTCCAGAGTGAACCTTAACTGCCCCATAGTTGCTGTGTCATCCATACCTGTCGTTTCATTAGCCCACGGATGGAATATAAACAAAGAGTGGAGGTTACTTTGAACTGGGAGATGTGCACGCACATGACATGGTCTACACAAAACGGCGCAAAGTGGAAAGTGTTGTGGTATTCCTCCGCTAAGGCTTGATATGTTCGGGGTGCAAATATCGTGAAACATCGGGTTTAACCCGAAAACGAAACCCGAAAACGAAAAGCCCTATCAGGATAAACCAGTACTCGAGCAGTACTTCGCACGCTCTACTAGAGCCGCCCTTTCTGTTCGCGGCCCCGGCCTGCGCTACTCTTTACCGATCAAAGCGGGTATGCCCCAAATACATTTGTGACAGAGCTGAACACTTGATGCAGTACCAAAACCAACAATCATCATGAACCTCAGTGTGTCACACTGACGTATACATGTTCATAGTCGTTCTCATTCCACTTCATCTTATAATATTATTGTTCGCACATAGCTGATGGGGCACCCAGTATGCGCTTCTGCCTTTTGACTGTGTCAGGCTTTCGGCTTATTGAATGTGTGCCAGCAAACGTTTTCTTCATCTACGGTGCTCAGTGGCTGCGGCAGTGTGTAAACTATATATTTTCCTTTCCAGGTCGTGCTGATGACTGCGAAGTCGAGGATTGCCACGTAAAGTGCGGGATAGTGCAGGCATATTGTACTGGCCTGTTGTGCATGTGCATTGACGATATGCCCTAGTAGAAAGTGATTTTAAAGCAAAATTGGCTGTGCATTTGGGGTATGTCATCGCGTAACTACGATCCCATGCCCTCAGATGACGTCACACATGGCATAACGGAACACGTTGAAAGGAATCTGTAGCAAAGACTTGCACTTTCATAAATATTTGATATTCTTTCATTTATGGTGACGCTGTGTGTGCAACAAAAGGTGTGTTTTGCTGCGCAGAATATGTTCTTTAATAGTTGTCGTGCGTAAGCTTCAACCGATGCGGTCCCGTACACAAATGTAATGAAGGCGTTTTACTTGCTCTGAGGAGCTCTGTGTATGAAATGAATTATTTCTTTTTGATTGAGGAGAAGGGAAGCGTCTAAACAGGTTACTGGTCGGAAGTCGCCGATATACAACCTGTCGAAAGACTCTTGTACCATTTCCCAGCTTGGCGAAGGGGGTCCACTTTCCCCCTCACAGATAAACCGCTTAGCAGCGTTCGGGATTCGGCAGATTGGGTTGTGACCGTTGATCAAACGTGGTGGACGAAATTCGGAGGCTTATTATTGTTTACAAACTTGTAGGACGAATGCGGGAAAGATGGGCAAACTTGACATTAGACCAAGGTTATAAGAGGTTTATAAAACAGGGAAAGTGTGCGCACCAAACGTCTACATCTACAACGATTCCGCCAGCCGTGGCCTTGGAGCACCGCTTAGTGGTCCTATACTAAACCCCTAGCGCATACACTGTGTGTTTCATCTCGCAAACATATACAGACAAAATATACGTGCCCGAAAATTATGGGCTCAACGCTGTTTATGTTCCGCGCACTATTGCCATGGCACACAAGCACAATTTTCAGTCGTGAGAAATTGAATGTTCTCATTTAATCTCCGAGCTCCTGCGGCATTTGCCAAACCAATGGCCATGGTGTTTTCTTTCTTTGTTTTTCAGAAACAGAAATCACATGTCGGACTTACCCCACTCCCTCACAAAATACATTCCCTATATGCTACAATAATAATGGATTAAAAAAAAAACTGGGAAATACTTCATTTCCAGAGGAGCAAGTTGTTGACCGTGTACTTTTCGCCGCGAAGTTAATGCAACAAGGGTCGGGAAAAAACGGTGACCTTCCTCTTGTTTCCTCCACAGTGTTGGTTCAGATGATTATGGCGTTCGAACTTTGGTGCCGTTATCAGCAGAAGTACAGAAGAGGAAAATAAGGGGCGCGGTAACGCTTCTTGCTGTGTTTCTTGTGGCGATTCGGGTGGTCATTTCGTGGCTACAAGGCCTAGCGCTCGGAAATTGCTAGGTTGGCGCCTGTGATGGATCTCGTGACCGTTGCCACCCTAACATGAATGACAGGAATCGACCGGTTTTAGTTCATTGGACCGCGCTAGGAGCATCGCGGTCGCCCGTCTTCGGGTTCCGTTGTCTGCTAAACCACATGAACTTCGACGTTCGAGCCAATGCGGGCACTCTCCACCGTTGCAGTGCGGACGACGACGGATATAGTTGGGCAACCCGCTGCTCGATCGTTTGGAGTCCGGGCGAAAAAAGTGCTAGCTAGCAAAATCCGTGCGCTAGGAACGCGTCACGCTAACATGCGAGGTTCCTTCACTTTGACGAAGCGAACATGACTGCTCGGGATCTGGCAAAAAAAGTTGCCACGAAATGACCACCCGAATTCGCCATTAGAGGACCGAGCGCGACCGACAATTAGGGCCTCTCGAAACGACAGCTTTCCCCAATTTATTTCCAGCCATTACCGTTGTAGTAGCCAATGTACTTTGTGATGAAATTGGGCAAATCCAAGATGCGCCTTCTGTTGTCGGCAAGAAAAAGAACAAAACGTGCCATTTGCTTCGCAAATTTTGTTCAATTCAGAAAATTAAATTTCTCGCGACTGAAATTGGATCAAGGTCCTCGCAGATCATGGCAAAAGTTCGCCGAAGATAAACACCGTTGCCTTCATAATTTTTAGACACGCAGAATGTACTATTTTTGTGATACTATAAGTGAAACACCCTTTGTATACTGAGGGACGTGCATGGGACTAACAATCACATCTATTGTTTCAACAGGTTAAGATCTTCGATGTGTCGCGTGACGCATGGTCTGTCTCCATGCATTTGTTCAAAGCGAGCGACGTCATGATTCTTCACAGGAATAAAGGTATAGGTAGCTCGTGGCTTTACGTCGCGAAACAACTACGATCATGAGCAGCGCCACACAGGTAGGTCTGTGGATCAATTTTGCCCATCTGTCTTCCACGGAACTGTACGGGAAGCTCTAACGACACGTCTTGCCGTCGTTCCAGTTTCGTTTCCGCCCTCGACTGTGGTAGATTATAATCAAGAGGAGGAGATAAAGCATAGTGAGGTTTTTCCTATGAGGAGACTGTTGTCCAGGAAGGACAACATGATTGTTTAATTTCGGGCCCTTGATTTTCGACAAATCGGGCACAAGGTATGGTGTTCAGGTTTCACAGTATGTGCTGAGTGCTCCGTGCAGTTAAAAAAAGCAAAAGTTCAAAGCGAGGTCCATCTGGGGTGCACGGTTTTTATTTGCTCAAAACTAGTTCACAAAACTTCATTCAGAACAGGGAGCTCATACAATAGGTTGGACGAGAGGATGCCATTAAATTACCTAGAATAGTTTTTACTTAAGAGAATTATACAGCCATTTGGAATGCACTCATACTCACTTTTGTCACTGATTGGGGCCGTTTGGATTCGTGTGACACATTAATTAGGCTAACTTGATTAATTGAAACCGTAAACTAGCCCAGCAAAGGAATCATTTTTCTGTATTAATCTAGAGGCGTATCGCCCTAGCACACAAATGCACTCAAAATCGCGTGATTTTGTACAAGTTTTCTACAGAAATTTGACAGTCGCAAATTCGTCATTGGGTGAAGCGCGATCGCTGATATTTACGTCTGCCGAACTGTTGGCTCTGTTAAGGTACCCTCCCTCCTGTACGGAAACAAAAGAAACCGCGCCACAATCGTACGTATACCCCTGCCAAAGTGTGTCTCCTCAGCCACCAGCCACTGATAATGACGGCGACAAGACCCTCGATCGGAATAAAACGTGTCGCTTTTTCCACTTTGTCTCGATAGAAGGGGAGCCTATAGAGTTCCGCAAACGCAAATTTCACCCCAGTGACTGCGCCCTACTGCGCCCCAGTGACACATTTCGGGTGTAAAGTTTCTGTAGAAATCTTGCGAAAAACCCATTGGATTTGAGTGGAATAATGTGCTATGGCGACTGGCTTCCAAATCCATACAGGAAAATGCTACCTTCCCTTGACACAGATTCGCGAGTTCAGTTAACAAAGTTAGCTTAGTTAATGCACGACACGAATTCAAACAACCTGATTCTGAGGCAGAAGTCTGTATGAATGTAATTCAAGTTTTTTTTTTTGTGCTTCGGCGAAACCGAAAACCGAAAGGTTAAAAGTAGTTAATTTCCGGTATTTGATGAATACCACTGAAACGAATAGCTGTGGGCTATAAAATTAGAGTTCACGCAAGCATTATAGAACTCTCTCTGTACAGAACCCCTTTAATGGGTACCACCCGATTAAAAAAAACAGTCCAAACCCAACCCGGGTCCGGTAGGTCTGGTGTTAACCCGATCCATATCGACCAATGCCAGGTTCGCGATTCGGTACGCCAACTGAACGTGACTAGGGTGTACTGGCAAGATCAAAACATTCCCGTTACCCTCAGGCAGGATAAAGGCAGATCCAGTCCGGAAACACCTGGAAGGAACCTGAACGACCCCGGATTCCTCTTGATCCGGCCTGATTAAAATCAGATCCGTGCTGATCAAGCTTGATCTGGAATTTTCGCACGGGATCGCTTTAACAATCTCGACATTGATATTTCAATGAGTCATCATCAATTTAAATGTTCCGCCCATCGTCTGCTTTGTAACTATGTGTCATTATTACCCGATTGTTATTTTGTTTCATCCCCAATTCATATACAGCTGCTATTCTGCTTCTTTTCCTATGAATTCAATTGTATCTTATATTTTTATAGAGCACTGCGCAGCAGGCTGTTGTCAGCCGTTGTTTGGCACGATACAAATACATTCTAACAAACAAACAGGACCAAGACATACATACAGACACATGACAAGTACTGACTTGAAACTGCGGTTTATTCAACACTGCTCGTCTCTTTCTCAAGTGTGACAACACTCAGTGGCAACAGATGATGAAAGGTGGTGTGACCATGTTCCAATTTATGAAGGTGTTAAGTTTTTTTTTACATAATACCGCACAAGCTGCTGTAAGCATTGTTCGGCAGGCGGTTACTTGTAATCGGTTATCAAGAAATTATACTGGAGCTGTAAGAAATTATTTCTTAAATAACGGCTTTCAGCTTGAATAGTTTTCATGTGGTGCTGCCTCTGGAGTTGTATGGGGGAACAGGAAGTTCGAATGTAAAAAGCCTTGTTGCACTTTATTTTTAGTTATTTCAATCTTCATATTTCTCTTAAAGTATTTGCATGTATATTGCAATAACGTAGTTCCTTTTTATTGATTGTCGTCTAAATACAGAGTGAACGCTCATCAGATTTCACTACCCACGTCTCCTTGTTTTCGAATTCATGGTCAGTCTTAACTGCGTAGAAGTAACGTCATTCCCCAGTACTTCTCACAACATCATGTAGACCGTATAATATACGTAAACTACATTAGCATGATTCTTAAAAGGCAATTGAACCAGCTTGCATGATGTGCCACATGCTTGCATATATTCGAAAAAGACGTTACCGAGATCTTCAGTGGATCTACAAATGACTAAGAAGTGCTGGTCCACAGAACATCTCCCGGATGTCAATGGGCTCTGTGGCAAAGTCCGTGGGATATCCCATCGTCCAAAACCGAATATGGTCTAGACATTTTCTGGATATATATGGTATGCTGGGTTAGAATGTCGCGAGCGCTCAGTCTCTAAGCAATGCAGCAGGGAGCGACAAAGCACACAGCACAGTGCACAAAGCACACCAGGGCGCATAACGCCAGAAGTTATTTTCACTTTTATCTGTACCACAGCCCAGAGGTTGTGTGGGGCTCACGTGTCCCTACAACTGCTAAGATGTGACATATATGACATATATGACATATATATATATATATATATATATATATATATATATGACAGAAGTTCAAAAAAAGACGCGGAAACAGATTTTAGGGAAGTTAAAAACACTAGTTTATTACATGGGGAGACGTTAAAAAGTAAAATGGGCAAGGGGTCGACGTTTCGACAGTGGCACTGTCTTCGTCAGGACAAAAGATGCCTAGCTGATTACACATTTCTTAAATAGGTTTGCTACATGACGTCATAATCGGTACGGGCACGCCACAGGCGTTTGTCAGTGAGTCAGATTCGGGAATATTCCAGAAGGTCAAGTCCGGGTGGTGATGTCATTCGCCGTAGGTCACTGTCCGCTTTGGGGAAAATTGGAGGAAAATTGGGGAAAAATGGAAAATTGGAATCTGACTCACTGACAAACGCCTGTGGCGTGCCCGTACCGATTATGACGTCATGTAGCAAACCTATTTAAGAAATGTGTAATCAGCTAGGCATCTTTTGTCCTGACGAAGACCCCTTGCCCATTTTACTTTTTAACGTCTCCCCATGTAATAAACTAGTGTTTTTAACTTCCCTAAAATCTGTTTCCGCGTCTTTTTTTGAACTTCTGTAAAACTTCCTGGCCGTTTGATAATCCTTTTACCTCACCCTATATATATGACATATATATATATATTGAGGAGTGCTCGGTCACCCTCCCAGGTGTATATCGCTCGCTGAGTGACCCCTGGTTTGCCAATCCCGAACGATGCGCAGCTACCCAGGGCCGACGAGCCGCAAACACGGCGAAACACGTGTCCTCTGGTGCTGTCGCATCGTTCAATGAGTATCTGACATATATATATATATATATATATATATATATATATATATATATGACATATATGACATATATGTGGCATTCAACCGACACCAGAACGAAATGTTCTGTTGGATGTTATCGAGCTCGTACAAAAGTCACAACATGTGTCGTATTGTGAGCAATAAGCCGAGCACGTGAAATTGACTGATGAGGTAAAAAGGTACGACTCCATCAAGCCGAGTATGAAATTTAGTAAGCCTAATGTAAGCCGCGCGCGATATTGCGTCTCAACGACGCATACGATATTCTTGTAAACCGAGAATACGCTCGTACACAGAGTCGATAGTTTCGCCATTCCACCAAATTACATTATCGTACGCTCGCTGCACCACCACTGTGCATGTTGAAGCACCTTACCGACCGTTCAGAATACCCTTCTGGAGTGAGCTATCGTCAATGACCTTCTGGTTGGAAGTCAAGACGGCCCGCGCTTTTTGCCTAATTAAAATCTACCGGCTACACCGTATCCAGCAATGCAAAAAAGATACCGCTACAGGAGAACCAAGCACGTAACTTAACGTAGGCAATCGGACTGAGAGGAGCTTAACAGAGTTACCGCGCGGTCAAATTAAGGAGTGAAATCGCGGTTGGGCCATGTATCTCACGGCAGCTGTGATGGCATGTCTATTCCACATAACATCATACCCAAAGACATTTCGTTCTATAGAAGACTTACTCACACCTGACGTTCTTTCCCAGCTTGTGCGTGTTTTCTCAGCACACAGGCAAGTGGACGTTACAACATCGGTAGGGTGTATTGACACTTATTCGCACCATCTAGTCAAATTCCTTCATAACGTTGACCTTCCCATCGCTATTTGGACAGATATCAACATCTTTAATGCTTATTCGTGGATGAACTGGGAACTTGCGGTCCTGAAGGGACGAGCTTCCCACATAATTTGTACTTACAACGATTTGTTCATGCCCGAAACTTTCCACAGTTTCCGACACTATTCGTTGGGCTTGAACATTCTACCAGAGGACGCTGATGCAACGAGGACGAAAGGTCTATTTAAAGCTGGAACACAGTGGACGGACATTTTGGATGAATTTTCGTACACAGGCGTCTTCAACGGGAGTATTTCAAACGGCAACCGTTACCTAAAGGACTACTTTACTGAAGAATGCCTCGCAGGTGACCCTCAATTTACTCTTCGGAAGCACCTCGCGAGAAGCCGAAAATTTGAAAGGCAGAACATAATTATTGTCTGCATAAAAAAACAACCTGCAAACAACCCAACGTACAAATTCTAACCCAATCACTGAAACATAAGAATGCGACAATCTTTATGATTGAGATAGAAGACTCCGACGGTGGTATTTTCGAACTCTGGCAAGCATCTTGGAAGATTATACGCAAGGGTGACGGTATTTCAGGAGATGGCTACGATGATGCCAATACCCTGATAATGAAGATCATTGTTGCAGGGCACTTTGAATCGCAAGGTTATTCGTTTTACGCTAAGCACCCGGAACACTTGCCGAAGGAAATGGTTCTATTGATCCCATTCAGCTGGCAAGTGTGGGCGTTTCTTCTCTGTTCATTTATCGCATGTGTGCTTGTACGCTTCGCTTATCTTCGCATCAAGCGTCCTACCGGAGCGCACTTATTTGGAGTCGCTGTCCCGCTTATCAAATCTCTTCTAGGAAAAAGCGTGGCGGACGCAACAGCGTTTGTCAACTGTCAACCGTTGCGAATAATTCTGGGGATTTGGATCCTTGTTGCAATGGTCTTATCTATTGCGTTTCAAGGGCTGCTAACGTCGTACATGAGAGACATGCCGTTGGAAAAAGGAATCGAAGAGCTTGATTATGATTTTCTTGTCGAGCACTGATACAGAGCCTGCGTATTGGAAAAGCATTACGTGTGCCCTTCGCGTGAGAGCACCGACAGCACGGGTGTATTCAAAAGTTCGTGTGAATGCTTCAACGCGGATGGCTCTATAAAACGAAAAAATGACGGAGAGGATAGCTACATAACAGCGGATTATTATTTTGAAAATAGTGTTGAGCTGCACAATGAACTCCTACAAATGGGCTACAGAAAAGTTGAAGAACTGTCATGACCGGCCCGATGACAGGAATTACTTCACCCTACTTCCACGGCACACACAGAATTGTGACTCAGGGTGTAGAGTCCGGTTTATATGTAAGGGCACGGAACTTGGAAGTGTTCAGAGTTCAAAAGGACAACGACAAACTGCCACAGGGATCCGGACAGGAAGCGCTGACAATGACGGAACTGCGGCCACCATTCCTGCTCTGGGCAGTGGGCATGCTGATACCCGCTGCCGTCCTATTCGCTGAAATAGCATTTCAGCGTAACAGTGACGCTATAAGGCGTGCAATCAGGCTGGCCACAAGACGCATGGTGCGAGGGATGCGCTTGGTACTTCGATGATTTCCTCCTCTTGCGTATTAAGCATCATTAGTGGGTCACATCGCACGCGATGGGTTTCTTGTATATCAAGCCCTGCACCCAATGCCTGACATTTTGCTTGAACGCGTAGTTCGATGAGTAATTCACTGTGTTGCCATAAACCCCCGCTTATGGACATTGTGACTATGGATATTAGTCAAACGTGTTTGTGTAGCCAGCAACCGGGCTGAGAGATGTGCGTATTATTCAACGTCGCATTAAAAATATCGCCAAGGCAACCGTGACCTTGCGTGTTTCCCTGGTGCGTGCTGTCAATTTGCTAGAACACAAATATTTACTGTAGAAAAGTTGCGTATTGACTGTTATGTTAGCATCGTACAGGTTGGGCTAGTAGGCTTGTTAGTTCAGGCATGATTAAACTTCGTTATGGACACGCGTGATTCAACAAAGACCAATCGAGGAAAGCTGGAAATCTTCCTGGGCACTCGCTAGAAGGGAAATAACCGTTCAGTAATGTTCGGTCTATTGACACTGGCAATTCGAAGAGAACGCGTTACTCCGTGCTTACGTCTTCACCGAAGGTCGATGGGAGGTTTCTTCTTTGCATCTAGTTGTAAACTATGCCGCAACGCTATCAAGTGATCGTGTTACTCAGGTTCCTCTTGTTCTTTCGTAGTTTTTCTTTTAAATACATTTGTTGGTAATTAAGCTACGTTAGCTAATTAAGCTAAGTTAATTAAGCTAGTTCTAAAGCAACACTAACCCCGTAGTTCCGTGAACGCCTCTAATTACAACACAGTACGAAGTCTTAGTCCACCGTCCGCTATCGGTTTTTCGTAGGTAAGGGACAGAGTCAGTGGTTCTGCAATAATGCAAAAATATTTAGAGCTTCGCGCAATGCACAGAACCGCCACGCTGTTCCTTACGCACGAACAGTGGATAGCGTACAATGCACTAGAACTCACCAATATCTGCTATGTTGGTTTGACACCTACACGAATGGATGTGAAAGAGAGAGATAGAGTGACAAGGTTACTCATAACGTCGGACATCCCGGATAGCTAATTTTCAATATATCTCTCCGCGGTCTGTTGACCCTCGACTTTTGTAGGGTAATCTTTGATGCCTGTCAAAAGTTATTTACAGGGACACCCAGGTACAAATGGAAGTGCAAAGGAATATGCAGTTACCTTGACACCGACGCAAAAGGAACGGAATGCGTCCGTTGCGTAGTCTATGATGCATGACCGATCAAAAAAAGAAAAAGGTAGTTAACGCTCTACCTCTCCATCTTCTTCTCAAGGACGGAACGGACGTCGTGCAGTGCGTCCCCATTGATCCCTTCAGCCGAATTTCCCAATCACGGCGGGAGATCATCTTGGGAGACCAATCCACAGTATATCTAAACTGGTAGCGAAAACAGGCGAACATATCAAATCAGACGCATCGACAAAGCTACAAGCACGAGGCGCGAGCTATCCTGTGTGTTTGTAGTAGAAGTACGATCGTAAACAAAACAAAACCTTACAACATGTACACGGCTTGTGTGCGTACTAATAGGTTATTCATAATTTCAATGTAGAAAAAAAAAACACTCGTGCACATAAAAAAAGCCCCACTCGTGCACATATACCAAATCATCCAACACCCGAGTACATTCCAGTGTCCTGCTCACTTTGCGCAGGTGTCACCGTCGGCAAGTTTCCCCGTGCATCTCTGTATCCGTACCGTGTGTCCGTGCATTGTAATGCGGTGTTCGTACACTTTTTTGGGGTAAACAGGAAGCGGTGTTCACACCCCGGAGCCGTAGACCAAGTTTGAATAGATGAGTGCAATGCATCCCTGTTGCTGGCCCCGCGAAAGGGAATACAACTCAGACCAAGTGCGCGAATGTAAACGTGCCATGGCTAATTATGCACTACTTATTATTCATACTGCTGACGTCATCCCTGACGTCATTTATTTAAAATCGTAGTAGTCCGAGCAACGGATGGATGGCGCTGGCGGTCTCTATCATGGCGTCATTCGGAAGACACAGGGACCTACGGGAGTTACTGTCTCTGGAGATCTGTTTAGATATACCTTGACCAATCTGCGGCCTACTTGAAGCATACTTCACACGGCGAGAGCATTTCGAACGCAAGCTGCTCTCCCTCCAGGCACAGACGTCATCATCACTGGCGTTGTGTTTAATATACGGGGTGGTGTTAAAGCTGTGTAAGGGCTCTGTGAATGGACTTGCACGGACTGGAAAAAGATCTAACCAATGGCCTTTTAGAATGTCACTCCCGGTGATATATAGTTGAGAATACTGGAAATCGATATATAATACACCCTGACCTAGTAAACCACATATGTCGTCTAGACGTCCAGAGTATTGCTCAGTTAGGACATTTGGTATGTCCTTTACATCTCCACGTTTATCCAAAATACGCTGAAAAGACGTACTATAGATGATCGAATGCTTGTCCAGATCACTTTGTTTGTACATCTCTGATATCTGATATCCCGGCTGGATGTTTTTTTTTTCTCTAATGGATGTATGTCCAACACAAACGTACGGATCTCCATCGTATGTTCAATAAACATCTCTGTACACTGTAGATACCATGCAGTATGACAGGAAATATCAAAGATATAAAAGGCATACAAAATCGGCTATTCCCGATAGTCACGCAGCGAGATAATGGAAAATATGCTCGAACGGAGTTGACCTGACCAGAAATCTCAGCCAACTAAAAGAAACGTTTCTAGACCGCCGTCTAGAAAAAAAAAAAAAAAAAGACGCATCAATTTCCTTCCGTGTTTCTCAACTTATCTGTGAGATCTGTCTTTTCAAGTGTGACAAGCTGATGGAGAAGACACTAAAAAGGTATTCCTGGCCACCATGTGTGCAGATATGTGAACAATTTTCTGCTGTTCTATGAAAAAGATCTGGTCACACTCATACACGGGAACTGCGTGGGGTTTGGGAGCTCACCGTAGAACAACCCGAGAACGATACTTTACAGTTTTTGATCTTCTCATCCATAAGACCCAGCAGCGTATCTGCTATAAATACAACCCTACATCCAAAAAAGGCCCCTTGCCGTATGCTTCGGCCTACTCCAAGTTAATGAAGAGGGATTTGGCCAAATCGGTAATGCGCGCAGCTCTGGTTACATCGTGTCAGCACATGGTGAACAGTAGCTTTGAGACCAAATAACCAGATTGAAATGTGGTGGGTTTTCTGAGAATGGGCTACTCTATGTTGCTGAGGCGTTACTGAACAACTTAGGGGAACTACTCGGAAAAATACATTTGTCATGCCCCTGGCAAGACCAGTGGTGATACCCTATGTTCATAGGGTATCTCACAATATAGAGATTATCGCAGTCACGTATGATATTCTGGTTGTATTCTCTGCTCCGCGAAAGCGCGGCACCATACATTCTACTCCTTTAGATTCTGGTGCGAGTGAGACATCTTCAGACGAACCATCGTCAACGGCGGTTGTGCAGGCTGTGTATCCTCTACCACAGCGTCTAGCAGCAGCGGCCCCTATATGGAGCACCAACAACAAGGCTGGCACAGCAATCGCCCGTCCGGACACTGCGGCTGCAGCCAAGGACGGCCTGGACGAAGCGGATGCCGATGACCGAGAAGACACCAAGAGACAGCTCGCAACTACCAGCGGCAGCACGACGGACGAGAACTTGGCTCCCACATCTAAGCGCAAGAAGGTGATAACTGTGGGTATCATTCCGAAACTAGATTATGAATGTTCTACGGACTTGGACATGGAGTGAAAATCTCATGATGTTACTAATCATGAGCCTTAGTGTTGTAACGTTAAATGTACGCGGCTTCCGTAGTGTTCAAAAGCATATAGATGTTATACAGTGGACGAGATCTGTTAATTGCGATTTGGTTTTCGTACAAGAGGCTAATTTTCGTTCAGTGAGAGATGCCGCTGAATTCAAGTCGCGCTTCCCAATTTGAATGTTACTTTTCATTTGGTACAGCCAGAGGCGAGGGTGTAGGAAAGTCAAACATGAACTTTATTGTGACTTTGGCGAGTTGGGAGGTTCATCGCCAGAGGCGATTCTCTACCCCATTCCTGGTGGGAATGTGGGGAATAAAATAACGAGCCCCTTCACAATAACGATCGAAGTCCGATGGTGTCCAGAAATGTCAAAAGAGCTTTGAGCGCAGATCGTTGCTGGGCTGTATTGGGCCAGGGACCAAGCAATTTCGATAGGGAGAAGGGGCAAGCGTCCAGCTGACGAAGAGACTCGGAAAGTGTGGTTCGGGAAGATTGGTAGTGAGGGCAATGAAGAAGAATATGCTCCAGATCCTCAAGAACACCACAGTGGCAGCAGGTGGGAGAGTCAACTTCTTTCAAGCGGTAACGCCACTGAGCTGTTAAGGCCACATCGAGGCGCATTCGGTGGATTAATGGAGCATTTTGACGAGAGGTGTTTCGCGGCATGCGAAAAGCGAGCGTTGGATCAACTCTGCTTAATGGATGGATGGGGGGAGAATGTCGGTTGTCCATTGGCGGGAAGCCAAGGGTGTCACCAGGCGTGGCAGAATGGAACGGCGGTCTCCTCTGAGCAGAACAATACTGGTCCGTTTCCTGTACGAGATTGATGCTTCTGCGGCGCTGTCGGCCTGCTCGTTCCCCACGACACCGCAATGGGCTGGAACCCACTGGAGAACTAGTCTGTGGCCTGCTGCGTAGACAGTGTGGTAACCCATTAACACATCTGTGACTAGGGGTGCGGACGGGCCTCGTATGCCGGAATTTTGAATAGCTTGAAGTGCAGATTTGGAGTCTGTGAAGACTGCCGATTCCCGCGGTGTAAAATCAGCGATGTGTTGTAGAAAGAAAAGGATGGCATAAAGTTCCGCAGCTGTGGAGGAGGTTGGATGTGAAAGGCGTCGTCATTGTTTCGTAGGAAAGTCATTGTTTATCGTCCTGCGTTGTTTTCAAATACTGTATCTCGGTATGATACTAGCGCTAGAGTGGTTTGTTTCAATACTATTATATTTAGGACAAATATAAGGTTTATCAGTGTCTACGCGTCAGTGCAAGGTAGCGCTTGTAACCCGTTTTTTCGTGATTTAGATATTTCCATGCTCGATGCGCATCCAGTATTCCTCATCGGAGACTTCAATTTTGTGCTAGACTCCCAGAGGGACGTTAGAGGCCCGAGCTTGGGTAGGTGGACCAGTACTGCGCGAGAACTAAGGCGTATTGTTCGGGAATACGCTTTAAAAGATGCTTGGGTGCATGTGTATGGCGATACGTTCCAGTACATGTCGTCGCGAAGAGACTCTTGTACTAGGCTAGAGACAGCTTTTACTTTCCAGTCTCTGCGCAGTGCAGGATCGCTGAATGTGAAGTTGTGCGGTTCTCATCAAATGTCCGACACTTCGGACCACCTGCCTTTATGTGTGAAATTGCAATTTGCCGATAATGCTAACTGCTGTCCTTCCACGTGGCGGGTGGATGTAAGCTTCTTACGAGAAGACAATCTCATGCACCAAGTAGAGACAAATATTAGGGAATCGTTGAAAGAGACGGAACAAGGATGGTGTCAATCAAAATGGGATGTATTGAAAGAATTCTGGAGTGGCCTGTTTGTTGAGGCGGGAAGACAAAAGAAAATAAATGAGACGAAGCCGTTAAGAGAAAAGAAAATTCTAATCATGAAGAGCGCTGGTGCCGGACCCTCATCGTGCAGGAGTATTTAGAGCTGCTCAGGGAACGTTACTACCGAGCCCTGAGACTGTCTTGTCGCACACCTGCGGTGGTTGTGAGCAGGCATCAACCGATAGAAACTCCCAAAATTTTCAGGTCATTCGTAATTGAGAAAAGGTCGTAATTCTCGCCCCGTGTTACCCAGGTTCGGATGCAAGACGGGCGGCTATCACAATCAGCTAGGGACATTGAAATAATGTTTGTAGGCTTTTTTGAGCAGCTCTATAGAAGAGAAATACTCGATAATTCTGAAGAATTTCGAGCGTCGATGGGATCGTGTCTCACGAGCTTGCCCCAAGCTTCTATGTCATGCACCGATGAGCTCTGTAAGACAGCAACAGTGGCCTAAGTATGGTCAATAGTGAAGAGCATGAAAGCATCTTCATCGCCGGGGTGCGACGGGCTTCTGGGGCCCAAGTTAACGGACCTAATCAATCAGTTTCTTAGAGCAGAGGAAGTAGCCGGTTCTTTTGACAGAGGAAGAATTGTCCTATTACCGAAGGACGGCCAGGTCGAGTGTGGGAGCCCCCAGGCGTGGAGGCCAATAACCTTATTGAACGCAGTTCACAAAGTGCCCGCGGCATTGCTAGTCAACCGGTCGAAGGAGATATTGCCTCACATCATATCTAGTTATCAGACGTCGTCTGTCGCTGGTAGATTTTCTCCTCTCTATCTCTGACATGAGAGTTGATTAAATTTACTACGAGTCTCGTGCAAACAGGATTGGTCGCCTCGTTGGATCAGACATAATCAGGGAGCTGTATAATCTGATAAGCGACCTGGTGATCAGTGGGCGGACAACAAGAACTTTCGCTGTATCCAGGGGAGTAAGGCAGCGTTGTCCGTTATCGCCTGCAATCTTCGCAATCTGTATCGACCAGCTCCTACGCACGATTAACGCAAACCAGCGTATAAGAGGCCTGGCGCTTCGTGGCGGTGGCTGACGGTGGCGGCGTCAGCGTAGGCAGATGATATCACAATATATGCAAGAGCCGTTGACAGTTTGTTGAATGTACTTGGGGTGTTCAAGTCAAACCGGGACCTTTCATTTTTCGCAAAAGTAAAATGAAGTTACAGGCGAGAAATTAGTTTCACCACGGACGACGCCTTTGGAAGAAAGACGATGAACCCCAGCTCTGACTTCAGAAGATCCCGGAACGTCAGGGCAGTGACACCCCACCGGACAGCGACAAACGAACCTTCCAGAACGTGACTCATCGACGAACGCCAGGTGGCGCGAATACACAAGATTACGTCAGCAAGCTGAATCCATAAAGGCCTTGGACAGTCTTGTTGCCTCTTCTGTCCCGAAGAAGGAGGAGCTTCCCTCCGAAACGTCGACACTTCCCCATTTCCTAAATAATGTTTTAAATATGTAAAATAAACCTTTGTTTGTTAACACCTCAAATCCGTCGCTGTGTCCCTTTTCCTTTCGGTCATATTCCACGTCGCGGCTGTTTGATTTTTCATCTTCTGCAATATTTATATATATATACTGATGGAACGATGCGACAGCACCAGAGGACACGTGTTTCGCCGTGTTTGCGGCTCATCAGCTCAGGGTAGCTGCGCATCATTCGGGATTGGCAAACCAGGGGTTGCTCGGCGAGCGGTATACACCTGGGAGGGTGTCTGAGCACTCCTCAATGCCGCAGTGCAAGCCAGTGAATTATAACGCAGGAAAAAAAAAAGCATCCTGCATCATATACATTGTATATATATATATATACAGAGAGAGATATATGAAATCAATTGCATTACATTATAGGCCGAAGGGCTTTCCTGAGGAGGGCATTAGAAAATTGCTAAGGCATTATCTTAATTAACGTTCAATAATTAACTTTTTGAATTATAAAAGCTACGAAGTTGCCCCAATGGGAACACGTCGTCCCTTCGGTCACCTGATACCTGAGCCGTTTCCAGAACAAAAATCTATTGATAGATCGTCGCAAAAAATTCGTGAAGGAACATCTTTTTCTTCTTTTTTTTTTCATTCCGCATCTTTGGAGACGCGCATTTCTCAGTGTGAGAGGCTGAGGGGGCACAGTGCCGCCACATGCGGCGAAGATGAGCTTTTACTTACGGACACAAAACAAAGACAAATGTATCGGGTGACTCTAACGGAACTGTCCTGATCTTGGGTTGCATTTCCTGTTTTCTTTTAATCTTTTTCGATGACGGAAAAGGGGATAGTGTTCTCTTTCACCTTTTCACATTGGGGATGAAGGAAATACGCGTCTCCGACGATGCGCAATGAACAAATTGAAGTACAGAAAACGGTGTTCCTTCACGAAGTTTTTGCCGACGATCTATCGAACGGATTTTTGTTCTGAAAACGGCTCCGCTATCAGGTGACCCAAGGGACCAGATGTTCTCATTAGGACAACTTCGTAGCTTTTATAATTAAAAAGTTAATTAAGACATTACCAGAGGAGTTTGCTAATGCCCTCCTAAGGAATGCCCTGCAGTCTATGCTATAGTGCAATTGATTTCATCTCGGAAGAAGTTATATATATATATATATTACAAATGTGTTGGCATTTAGCTGGGACACCTCCTATATTCATTGCTTAACCAAATATCCACCGTTCAATTTCACCATGCAAACGAGCTGAAATAGGAAGTAGGCACTGTTCCAAGTGCGGAAGCGACACGGCGTTCGCCTTATGTGGGTCGGAGAGCGCTCCATCTGGCCAATAGGTTAGCTTCTGCACCAATCAGCTCCATCGTTCCAAAGCGCGTGACCATCCCACGTGAATTTTCTGTCGCTCCCTCCGCGCTCGAAATGTGCTTCGACGATGGATACTTTAACACACGTAGATGTTGAAGTTTTGCTGTTTTTTAACATGACAAACATGAAATGGCTTTGAACGAGGAATATCTCCCATTCCGCTATGTCGCTTTTGCGCAAATTCCCGTGATTAAACAGTTAACAATTGTTGGGCAGTTAATGATGTTGTAATTATATATGCTTTGCAAGTAGGAAATATTCGCCCGGCTATATAAGTCAACAACAAAAACGGCATGTATTTTGTTAAGGTATTTTTTTAATAAAAATTCCGTAACGAATTCAAAAAAAAACTGTATGTTCATTGTTTGCTGGAAGCCATCTATTTACCCAGTCAACGGATGGTGAAATGCTGATATTCCGACTAATATCAATTCCGTTTAATGCTTTTACGCAGCTAGCAATAAAAAGGCGCAGGGTACGTCGAGGGTTTTTCTAAGTGCATTCGCAAGATTTTGCCGTAGAATTGAGAAGTTTGTGTCTAGATTGACGCACTCTTTATTTATTACATCAATAATAAGAATAATTAGGAGTAGACATCACCATTACTATCGAATATTGACAATTGAACAGCCATCCAATTAAGCATTCATTACTGCTGCAGTTCTTCGTTCACATACTACCCGCATATTATGTTGTTTGCATGTCCGAATACACGACCCCGAGGTGACCGACAGCGGGCCTAATCAGGTCAGTACATAAATCTGCCATTCTTGCTTAGAAAGGAAACGGCGGTCAAATGATTCGCAATTCGCACTTAGTTGAGATGTTGTCCTTAGAGGTTTCTACACCCCTATCTTAGCTTATTCTATGAAACTAAAACAAAACATTCTCGTCTCGTCTTGCCTTAGTCTACTTTGCAAAACCAATGAAAAATAATACAGGGTAAGTCGCGAAACGATCGGCGCAAATAAAGATATATACTGCAAGAGATACAAAGGCTAGGTAATTGCTTAGAGAAAATTATTTAATCGGATGGTAAATGCGACACGGCAAACATAGCAGCAGCAGCAGCGGTAAGAGATAAACATATCGTGTTCGTCACACGCGTGCACGGCGAAGAAAAGGAAGAACATTGAAAGAAACGGAGAGTGAAATAAAAATAGATGAGTTCGTTTGATGCTCTGATTGACGCTCTCGGTGCACCCGCAAGTGTGGGAGAATAACAACGCGGTTACCACCACTTGTTACGTAGTCCCGTGAAAGCCTACCAGAGGTGATTCGATCGCGTATTGGCGAGATGCAGTTGACGCCATCCATCGCCAGGCACATTGTCGGCTACACGCTAGAGCGACCGATGAGTCCTTCTACTTCACCATACTTCAGGTCTTTTCGAATTGACAGGCAGTCCTCTTCAGAAATAAAAATGTGTTTAAAAATAAACGGAATATGTCGATTAATAGAGAAACAAGGCGCACTTTACGCACATATGAAACATTTCTCTATTCCCTCCTATTTACACAGGCCATGTTTTATAACCCATACATATATTTATAATGCAACAATGATAGGTATGTCGACAAAGTTTTCGCAGTTAGGTTATACTAAGCCTACAGCTGGGGGAAAGAAATGAGCGGCAGTTCTTTTCG
Source organism: Ornithodoros turicata (assembly GCF_037126465.1). Classification (NCBI taxonomy): domain Eukaryota; kingdom Metazoa; phylum Arthropoda; class Arachnida; order Ixodida; family Argasidae; genus Ornithodoros; species Ornithodoros turicata. Next base: position 34,009 of record NW_026999525.1, on the reverse strand, counting down.
GCGACCCAACAAGAACTGTCTTTGGTGAAATGAACCTCTTATTTGAGGTTCTCTTTGAGGTTCTCACTGCTTACCCAATATTCGTCGCAGGTTTTCCATTACGCGGTGCAAAGGACTCGCGAAAACCGCATACACAGTAGCCCTGATACCCTTTTTACAAAAAAAGAAAAAAAAAAGTAAAAGAAAACTGTAAACGATAGAGAAGCACCCACTGCATCAGTCGGATTTTATCGCGGTCATTTAAAATGGAAACATGATAACACAATCACCATCTCGAGTCATCACCGAATTTGAACAGATCAGAAGCTAAGCGTTTACGGACTATAGCCATTCCAAGAAAAAACTAACCATTTCATGCTTGATGGTATTGTGAAAGTAATGTTACTTTGTTGCTGCAAATATTCACATCTGGACGACATTGCGGTACGTTGTATCTATGTTTAACCAGCGCGTGAATTACGTCGAATATCCGTCAGCTGGTCAGTGTTAATATAACCTGGTTTCGGGGCAACATTTTCGACTTCAAATCCACGTTCTCAGCTGTCATTAATTAAACGTTAACTTTCTGGGTTGCAAATAGATTTTCCACGTTACGTTTACGATGTTGCGTTGACTGGGGTGTGCCAGCGTCACACAGTGCAGCGCACTTCCTTAGTACTAGGGAGCACCAGAAGCTCTCAAAATACTAAGGTAGGCAACAACAAGTGCTTCCCAATGACCTGTAGCCTAACTGAACAACGACTTTGTTTCGGGGAAAACACAAAGGAATACCGAACATTATTCGCCATGCTATCCATTATTACCGCAATTTCTAAGTGGGTAAAAATGTCCGATTTAAAAGGCAAAGAAATGATATGTGTTCAGTGAGCAATCAGCATGCCAACCAAACGAAATACACTAATTTCGTGCGAAATTAAAAGGGACACCAGCTCCTTTGGTTCTCATTTTATGAACATACATACGGCATTTAAATTATGAGCACTGCAAGCGTGTGTTACAATCACCAAGCAAGGGTGGTGCATTTGGCTTTATACAAAATGTGCCGTAATAATATCAGCTCCAAGTTGAAATGTGCTTTGGAGAGTGAAGGTGTGAAAAAGAAAGTGATGCAAGACTGATTGGTGATCAAAATTCAAATGTTCATGAGACGCAGTGCAAAAGAGATGCCCCCTCCTGGATCAGGAAGTGATCCAAGCCCGAGCTTGTCTTGTAAGGCTTTCTACACGCCTTCATCAGCAAGGATGGTGTGCCCAGCAGCGACCATCTCTGCTGTAACAGATTTGCACCAAACACATTAAGCAGGGGGTCAAGAACACGTAAAAATACATGCCTGACAACCATGATATCGTACAAGCACATTACCCCCCATCGACAAGCACATAGGGATATGCAACACATGATATGACATACAGGCGACCCCGCCTGTAAGCGTGAAGGACTGTGTGGATGCGGGGCAGTTGGTGTACATTCATCGTGATTAAGCAGCACAAGGACGCGAACAAAGAAGGAAGACAGGACGACTGTAAGCGTGCTTCTCTTCCCTCGTTCTGGAGAACCTGCGCCCCTTGCTATGCGCATTTTATTAAATGTTTTCATCTACAAAACATACTTCACAGCAAAGGCGTTTAGCGGTTTAGCATTCAGTGTCTTGAAGCACTGAAGTAGGACCAAGAAGATCCAACACATCAGCCGAATAATTTGCGTGCAGGCTACAACAGGGGGCATATGCGCTCGGAGCTTGATCAGTTTATGATGACCCAAGAAAGTCACTGAAAAGGTTAGCCAGCTGCAGGACTCGAACCCACATCTTCTGGACTACCGGTCCAGCGTGCTACCAACTGAACTAAGATAACGCACTTCCCCAGCGATTTTCAAGGGTGCGTCATCTGAAGGGACAAACCAGCGACTCTCTCACTCATCCCACTTTCACTCTTACATGGTTTCTCACTCATACACATTCATACGACGGGATCGACGCAAGACCTGCTCCCGTGACATAGTGGTTAGGATGATCGCTTTCCACGCCAAGACTGGGAGGTAACACGTGTTCGAACATCCCATGGGTATCGCATCTATATACGGATATTCAGGCCTTTCGCGACCATATAAGGAGCTCCTGGGGATATTAATGATTCATTGGGTGACTACTCAGTAAAAGTGATTGATCTTGATTTCTCTGCTGTGAATGATACATGTGCACAAACGACATTTTTTATTACGGATGAACTACACAGCTAAGATGTTCACAGAACGGTCGACTTCTGCAAAGGTAAGTATAAATTGTCTGCAAATTGACAGCACGCACTATGAGTCCACAATGGATCAAAGGGGCCAGTGTGATGTTTTATTGCCAAGGACCCAATGTTGGAAAGCTCACATAGCTACTCCTCGTTGCTGGTGCACAAAAACACATTTATTTCAAATTAATAATCACAGTGTGCATCAACGATGAATTGCGCATGGAGGTACACGCCAATGCAAACCTTTTAGTGTAAAGTCTGAAGCTTGCTAACGTATATGTAAAATCCCTCGATTGCGAAGCGGTCCACTGTTATGGCTTAATGCGCAAGGAGATCAAATGGTCGAAGTAGGAAGCGCATCTTTCTTACCATGCGTCTTCTGACCACCCTGATTACATGCTTCATAGCGCCATTGTACCGATGGAATACTATTTCAACCAAGAAGATGGCAGTGGATATCAGCATGCCCGTTGCCCACAGTAAGAAAGGTGGCCGCAAATCGGTCATAGTCAGCGCTTTCTGTTCTGATGTATGCGGGAAGTTGTCGTTGTCGTTTTGATGCGACATTCTGAACGCTTCCATGTCCCGTGCCCTTACATATAATCCCGTCTCCACACCCTGAGTCACGATTTTCTGGGTGCTGTGAAGGTAAGGTGAAGTAAGTCCCATCATTGTACCAAAGATTAGGCCACCCGTAAGTTCACCAACCTTTCTGTAGCCCATTTGTAGGAGTTCGTTGTGCGCTTGAACACTATCTTGGCGATGGCTCATGGTTACGTAAAAATCCTTTCCATCGTTTCCTCGCTTAATGGACCCATCCGCGTTGTAGCAATCGCATCCACTTTTCATCCACGGATATTCGTGGCGAGTGTGGATAGACGTATCGCAGTGGCTAGCACTTTGCAACCGGCAAAGTCTGTAACCTTGACCAAAAAACAGTTTCCAATCTAAACTTTCTATTCCTTTTCTGAGCGGCATGTTTCTCAAATACGACGTTAGCAATCCTTGAAAAGCCGTGGATACGATCATCCCGACAATCAGCCACACTCCAAAAATTATTCGCAAGGGAGGGTAGTTGAGGAAGGCCATAGTGTGCACTACGCTTTGCCTTAGAAGGGATTTCATAAAGAGGACAGCGACTTGCACTAAGTGTGCTCTGTTCGGACGTTTCATGTAAAGATAGGAGAAACCAATAAGCACGCATGCGATGAATGAAGACACTAGAGATAACCACACTCGGAAGCTGAACGGTATCAGTAGAACCATTTCTTTTGCCATCTGCTTCGGTTTCTCAGCATAAAACGAATAAACCACAAAGTCGAAATACCCCACGAAGGTGGCAATACTAGTCAACGTGTAACCCTTCAAATAAGGCTGCACACCAATACCGGTACCCCTGCACAGCAACTTCGCGACTTCGCTCCTCATTGCGCGAGACTGCCTTTTGGAGAAGTCGATCTCAAACATCGTGACTGTCACATTCCTATGTTGCAGTGTGAAAATTAACGTTTTCACATTGGGGAGAATGCATGTCATTCCCTTCAAGCAAATAAGGACTAAGTTCTGCCCTTCAAATTTACGCCTCCTCACGAGATGCTTCCCAAACATAAATTGCGGGTCACATGTAATGCATTCTTCCGAAGCGTAGTCCATCAGATAAGCGTTGCCGTTTGTGATAGTGACATTAAAGACGCCAGTGCACGAAAACAAGTCTAAATTGTCCGTCAACTGCCGTAATGGATTAAGTAGACCTTTCGTCCTCATTGGATCAGCGCCCTCTGGTAACATGTACAGATGCAAGGGACAGCGTAGGTGAGTGCTCAAAGCTCTGGGCATCAACAAATCTTTGTAAGTGCAAATTATGTGGAAAGCTCCGCCATCCAGATGTGCATGTTCCCAGTTCCTCCACAAAGTAGCACTGAAGATCTTCATATCTGTCCAAACAGCGATGGGAACGTCGATTTTATGAAGCAATTTGAGCAGATGTTGAGAATAAGTGTCGATGCACCCAACTGATGTTCTAACGTCCACTGGCCTGTTTGCTGCGAAAGCACTGATCACCTGAGGAAGAACGTCAGACGCCAGCAAGTCTTCCATGGAACCAAATGTCCTAGCGCATGTTGTTACGTGAAATAGGCGTGCGATCACTAGAACTGATACTGAAAAGCATGGTCCAGTCGCCATCTAAGTGGTGAAATTGAGAGCGTGGTAACTCCGCTAAGCTTCTCTCATTCCAGTTCTCTACGTGCACATACGTACTTGTCTCTCCCGGAACGGTAGCGTTTGTGGACTGTCGAACACTGGGCCGCCGGTCGATTTTAATATACCAAAGATTGCGACTCGCTCTGACTTGCACCTGAGACTTGAAGTCCGATATCCACCTCAACCGGTGCGAGTAATTTAACATGCACAGCAATGTACGGAGTAAGCTGATGAGCATAGATAGGAAGAAGGCTAAAGGCCGGAAGCATACGATAATGTAATTTCGTAGAGTGGGAAAGCATCGGATCTTCGGACGCGCGTATCGTTGGTCATGAGCGGTGTTGGCACGCAATATCGCGCACTATGCTTTGTGTGTGTGTGTGGGGGGGGGGGGGGGGGGCTCACTAAATGTCATAGTCGGCTTGATGAGGACGTCATCTTTTATATGTTCGTTCACCATCAGCATGATTCGTCTAATGCTTACGGTACCATTTGTGTTACGCTACCTCTGGAATATTTTGAATCTACAGCATATAGTGAGTCATCCAGGGAGGCTGACCTCCACGCAGGTGATTCAACTTTAATAGCGTGGACAACGCTTCTGTTGGACAATTCTGGGCGTTCCGATAGTAGCGATAATAGTGGTATAATACTATATCAAAATGAGAAACGCACACCAAATTTAATCAGAAATAAATAGATATTCAAGAGAGATAGATAGATAGATAGAGATTCAAGGTAGAGTTCAAGATATTGTTAATCATTATGGTGACCAAATTTAAAGTTTTATTATAAAAAGTCTGAGACGTGACCGTCATCATTGTAACAGCGGGTTTTAATTTCAATTTCAAGTTCTGGTAGATGTATTTAATTGTACACGACAGAGACCCTGTAAGACAATGGGCGCGTAGAGGGACGACACGTACACAATAGGAATTACAATCTAGGACACCGCATTTTGTTAAAGAAAACAATCTTAATCAATGCGATTACGATCAAAATTGTGTTATTATAAAAAGTGTGAGACGTGATCACCATTACTGTGACACTAACAATTTCCTCATTGCCAGGTTTCTTATTAATTGCCAGTGCACAACATGGAATCTATGTTCCATATGTTTTGTTCCAACATTACAACTTTTAATTAATCATTTTCTTATTAAGTGGACAGCTGAGACGGAAGGGAATAATGAGAAACAAAACAACACGATCAACAGGTAGCATTAATAGAGATCAAATCCCGCACATACCCCAACACACAAACAACAGATACATGCAGGGAAATAATTGCGAAGCAACCCATCAAAACGATATACGTTACAGTTTTATTACCGTGACCAGCACAGGATTAACGCTCAAGAACAGCGGAACACAAACAATAGCCAATGCTAATAGAGAACTGACAACGATATCGGAGCGAACCGGTTTCTCTAAGCGGCGCATTCTCCAACATCTAAACAACAGAGGAAAAAATGTATCCTTTGAAACAGTATAAAATCATACTCGTGATCTCATGTAATCGAACACATACAATTTTAATTCTAAAAGACACTACAAACCTTACATTGATGGAGGTGTCCAACACACAGAAGATAGACATGGTAGAACCAAGCCAGCCATCTTTCGTTTTTCCCTGAATGCGGGGAGACATTCTCTGTCTCTATACAGCCAAAGCGAAGAAAGCGCACACCCTTTGTCACTCCAAGGGGTGGGGATCACTCTCCCTCTCTGTCTTTCACATTCTGTTTTCCAAAGGGGGACATTCTTAACACCAGTCAAGTTTGTACAGTGGCAATATATTTTATTGATGAGTTATCTATCGCCAATTGATGCTAGCATTATTCAATTCTGAGGAACACAATAAGAATTCTGTCAAAACAACCAGTAGCAAGCAAACAACTAAAACAGACATCATTATCAGAGCAAACCGGTTTTAGACAAGCATTTGCTAAGCAAGCGAGAAATATTATGCTAACATCAACAAAGACAATAATCAATCAAAACGAGACACATTTCTAAGCAAGCAATATGAGTACACCTCAGAATCTGTAGAGAAACTCGCCTTTTATTCAAAGAACGAAAGGGATCAACTAGTGGATTCACACAATAATGGAAGAGTTTGAGGCCGACGACCATAAATTTCCCCCTCACCCACGTCAGGGTAGAGAGTGGAGGATTCGCGAGCTCTCTTGTACACAGAGTCATAGAAAGCACACGTTTTTTTCTTACAAATTAAATATTTTTGTACATCAGTTTCCACAATTCTCATGGTGACATGGATGGATATTAATAACAGAGGTCGAGGTAACTCGTTGCAAGTAACTCGTTACTGTCGCTCAGATCACTTTTTGGTAACTTGTAACTCAACTGGGTACTTTTGCCCCGTCGTAACTTTCAGAGGAACTCGTTTCTGTTCAGGTAACCTTGCCAGAGTAACTTAAGCTAAGTACCAAGTTCCTTTTAGTGCGGTTTTCACTCACGTCCACATATTTTCTTGCATTCTTTTCGGTTCTTTCGGTTTCGGTGGCATTCTATGCCATAAAACGTGATATTCAATCAATGACATATTCTATTCAGGAAGTAAGAACCGCTGCCATTGAAATGAAGCTGAACCATTGTGCGCCCACAGGGAGTAAAATGCAAAGCGTTCCAATTGTTCGACATCAACGAAAGCGATCTAAGCGTGTTGCACTCCTCCGCAGGGAACTCAAGGTCCAACTCAACTGCTCACGCACGCTGCACCTGTGTGACGTTACACTTTGTCCGAAGTAACATGGACGTAACTCGTTATTTTTTAAGTAATTCCGTAACTGCCAGTTACGTTTCAGGCTGAAGGACTTCGTTATAAACATAGTTACATTTTCCACGCGGTAACTTGTGCGGTCGTAACCGGAACCGGAACGAGTCTCACGGGAACTCAGCTAGTAACGAGTCCTTTTTGGCGGGTACTTCTCAATCTATGACTAATAACATTTCTAAACGAGATAGCTTAACAAATCTTTAAAAATAAAATGAGCATAGATGTGCTCTTAATTAAATGTAGCCGCGCACTTGAAAACACAGCAGATAAGGATGTAGAGGACGGTGGTCTTCCTCTACACGAGCCCCGACCGGCGATGATGGTATGCCACGGAGAGGCGATGACGGTGGCCTGTCTCCATGGCCGCGCCGGTGGAACTGAAGCGGGTGCTCCACGCGCGTGGCCATCGTTGTCGTCGTTGTCGTCGCCGCTACAGGGGTCCCCCGGCCGTCAGATGCGTTGCGGACGCATCGCAAGAACAGGGAACAGCGGGAACAGGGGCACGGCACACGTTGGCGGCGTTTCAGAGGGGATGAAGACGGGAACAGCATCCGTGTGTAGGTAGGTGTGGACGGGAACAGCGATCCGTCGCAGAGAGAGTGAGGCGCTTGGTGTCGTGGTCCTGGGGTGCCGCGACCGGCACGGGAGCCGAAGCTCGATAGTCCCAGGTGGCGAGAGTGAGGTGCCGAGACGGGATTAAGTGTGCCGAGGCGTCGGCTGCCGCGACTGCCGCAACCGGCAGGTGAGCGCAAGGCTCGAGTGTCGTGGCCGGCAGTGAGAAGCGTGAGAAGACTTGAGCGAAGAGAGAAGCGTAGGTGAGAGAGAGCGAAGAGTGCGGTAGGAGTGAAGGTGGGCCGTGTGTGCCGGAGGTAGTGCTGCTCGATGGCGTGGTCAGAAATTTGGGATGGTGAAGGGCCGAATTGCTCCGGACGGGATGTCCTTTGTCCGGGTCACCAAATGTAGAGGACGGTGGTCTTCCTCTACACGAGCCCCGACCGGCGATGATGGTGGCCTGTCTCCATGGCCGCGCCGGTGGAACTGAAGCCGGTGCTCCACGCGCGTGGCCATCGTTGTCGTCGTTGTCGTCGCCGCTACAAAGGAAGCATCAGCGAAGAGATGGGCGGATTTTGTACACGTTACCCTGAGTCATGGGAGGCCATGATAAACATCTGTTTGGAAAAAGAAGAGCCGCGAAATGATTCTATTATCACCGCATTTCCTTACGTCCTGACATTGTGGTATTCGGATATATGGTACAAATTACAGGATTGAAGGTGCAGGGATTTTGATGTCGAACCTACAACATTTGCATTTTGCATTTGCACGTCAACATCGCAAGGACCTCTATGGTTGATGGTGAAGTTTTTTAGGCTGGCTAGAGAAGAACTGAAGTACTCTAGACCAGATGTAAGTGTAATCATCGCAATGGGCATTGCATTCATGAACAAAGAAATGGGATCAAACTGTCATATACAAGCGGTCTGCATCGCACGATTTATTACGGATTTGTTGAAATTACATATAACCACTGACATGGAAACTACATAGAAAATATTATCACGTGTTATGTTTCAATACCACGACAACAGTAGTAATGACTGGACACAGACTGTCCGCAACTCTACAAGGCTTCTGGACACCTTTAATTAGCAATTAGAGCTAATTGGGACCCCCCACATTAATCAGCATCATCCAATGAGTCATCACACTAATTGGGGAGCATCTAGGACGTGTCCAGACCACCCTGTGCGTTGCGGACAATCTGTGTCCATAAAAAATAAAAAAAATAGATAGAGATAGTGTGGAGAGAAGGAGTTTAGTTGAAGATGAACGACGCCGTCTTGAAGGAAGCGGCCCGGAATGGCCGCTGACCATCGCCGGGCGACGGAGCACAGAGGCAGGTTGCAAAGCATCCCAGCTATGACCACAAGTTCCGGACATCCTGTGACGTCAGCTGTGACGTCATCATGACATGTCTGGGCAAGTTAGGACAGCTCTGGACATGCAAGGAGAAAAACACTCGTAATACAGAGGCTGGGAAAGCAAGAGTATGCAAACCATCAATAGCTAACAAGAAACAACAATTAGTTACACAACAAATGAGCCCACCAGAACAGGAGCGCAGAACGATGCGACTGCTCCATCCGAGAGGCAGGCAGAGAACTGACTTGTAATGGTTTTTTTCTCCTGTATAAAGCCCTGCAGCTGCATCCCCTAGCGGTTACTTTCTCAACTAATCTCACAACAAAATTATTAAGAATCACGCCAGCGCTACTCCCGTTCCCAAGGGAGAAGATGATAGAAAATGCCGGGGATGCCCAGTCAACAGCAACCAGCACCCGACGTGCACGGGCACGAAAATCGCAAACAAAGCGGCAACAAAGTTGACGAAAGCATTAGTTACACAACAAATCACCTCACCACAGCAGGAGCGCAGACCGATGCGACTGCTCTCCGTGACAACCAGCCAGAAACTGAGCGAGCGCGGGGAGCGCACGTCTGCTTTCCGCGACAGCTGGAGAGAAACTGACTGGGGCGCCGCTCCGCGGTCGCTACGCATACGCGCTCCTAGCGCCCTCTGGGGCGACTACCTCTGAGAGGCTAAGAGTGAAGAGCATTCCTGCGCCCCCTGCTGGCCATTCTCATTGGTCGTGAGGCTAAGAGAGAAGAGCATTCCTGCGCCCACTGCTGGCCGTTCTCATTGGTCGTGACGTCATCCTATTGTCTCAGGACTACCCTGTTTTTTTCCACTAATGCTCCTTTGGTCAATCTACAATGAAGCCACAGTATGACGTCATCATGCAGATGCATGGCTCAAGGACGCGTACGCTCTAGACAGGGGACATATTATTTATTGAATCACTATCCCAAGATTATTTCCTTTATTCTTCTATAACAACTGAATAGGAAACTATTGCAGAAGAGCACCATGCATGAAAGCTGATCGTAGGAATTCCAAAGTCTTACTAAATGAGACTTGCAAAAGAACAAAATATCCTAACACGTAACTCCATCAACGGCAAATAAGAGGACTAGGTACTCAACAAATCAACACAGAGTACGGGTAAACAGGAACGCAGAACTCAGGGCAGCACTATCGTCAAGACAACAATGTTCCTTGTCAAAAGAGAAAAATTACAAAACGTCAACACAGGAAAGCATGCATATCGGGGCATGTCAGAACACGTCAGCACAAATTGTACGACTGCTGGGCAACAGAGGAAAACAAACACTTGAACAGAGTGAAAAAGACACTCACCATCATTTTTCCCGATCACAGCATTCCCTCATTGTAAATCCGATCGTTACAAAATCCACCTGCATCGTCGAACACCATTCACCAGTGACGAACCACACATCCGCACCCCATCAGAGGCAGACAGAACCCCACCGAAGCTACGCTCTTCCACTGACGGCCCACGCCAGGAGCAGAATTTGCGTGTCGAGACTCGTCAGTGTCCAAGAGAGAAGTGCATCCTTGCGCCCCCTGCAGGCCGTTCTCATTGGTCGTGACGTCATCCTATTGTCTCAGGGCTACACAGTTTTTTTCCACTAATGCTCCTCTAGACAAGGTCAACCTGAAACAATAGTCTCTCGGTATGCGGTCATCATGCAGGTGCGTGGCTCAAGGACGCGTACGCTCTAGACAGGGCACCTGTTATTTATTGAATCACTATCCCTAGATTATTTCCTTTAATCTACTATAATGATTGCGTAGGGAACTATTGCAGAAAAACACCATAGACAAGAGGAGATTGTAGCATTTCATTCCCAAAGTCTTACTGTACAGGAAAAAAAATGGTTCAGCAAGACATAAAGTCACACACCTGTCCCCCTCTCGGTTACTCTCTGAACTAAATGAATCGCAAAAGTATTAGGAATAGCTCTACTCCCATTCAAGGCAGCACTATCGTCAAGAATATGCCTTGTACAAAAGAAAAAACTACATGCAGAAGGAAAGCTTGTCAGAACAGGCCCAGGCATGTCAGCGCATGTTTGTCAGACAACAAGGGGGCAAAAAGCGAAAAGAAACAAAGAAGAAAACCAATATCAAACTATTTCTAAGCACACGCACTCCTCTTATTCAAAAACAGTGCTCATCATAAATCTGTCCAGGGGAATACACACCATTTTGCTACACTTTTTTCCAGTAACGGTCAATGCATTGCTACAGACTGCGTGACGTCATCACATCCTGTCCGAAGAAGAAGACAGCGGCAAAGACTCCTATTAATTATTGAATCGCAAGAGTATTTCCTTTCTCCTACTCTTAATGACATTCATTCTCTCATTAAAATTCAACAAAAAAGCACCCTGCATATTAACGATTTTCACCCCAAAGGCTCATCATGGTCATTAGAATTACAGTAAACTACCACTGCTCTTTAAAATAATAAGTGAGTCCACTCCACATCACCTCCAGGCCCACCCGAGAGCCAGGCAGATAATTGAATAATGATGCTTTGTTCCTCCTGAATAAAGTCACACATCTGTCCCCCTCGCGGTTATACTCTCTGAACTAAATGAATCGCAAAAGTATTAAGAATAGCACTATTCCCATTCAAGGCAGCACTATCGTCAAGAATGTTTCTCTTCAAAAAGGAAAAATCTACATCTAGAAGGAAAGCATGTCAGAACAAGCCCAGGCATGTCAGCGCATGTTTGTCAGACAACAAGGGGGAAAAAGCGAAAAGAAACAAAGAAGGAAACCAGCATCAAACTATTTCCAAGCACACGCACTCCTCTTGTTCAAAAACAGTGCTCATCATAAATCTGTCCAGGGGAATACACACCATTTTGCTACACTTTTTTCAGTAACAGTCAACGCATTGCTACAGACTGCGTGACGTCATCACATCCTGTCTGAAGAAGAAGACAGCGGCAAAGACTCCTATTAATTATTGAATCGCAAGATTATTTCCTTTGTCCTACTCTTAATGACATTCATTCTCTCATTAAAATTCAACAAAAAAGCACCCTGCATATTAACGATTTTCACCCCAAAGGCTCATCATGGTCATTAGAATTACAGTAAACTACCACTGCTCTTTAAAATGATAAGTGAGTCCACTCCACATCACCTCCAGGCTTACGTAATACATGACCCTTTCTATGCTCATACATTCGTTGTCTGAGGCTACACCTGCGAGCAAAAAGGCGCGGAAGCCGGGTGGGCAAAGTTCCATTCGCGCATTGCGAGCATAAAGGCGGGGAAGCCTGGGAGCAAAGTTCTATTCGCGCACTCCAAAGCACAAGACAGAACGCCTTTACGGGAACATGATGGCATTCCTATACTATATTAATGATTATTGCATTGCAGTTTAGAAAAGCTTCTACAAAACTATAATTTTAGGAGCCCATTAAAATTCAACTTTCTATGGAAACTATAATTGCCCTATTACTTGGATCGCTACTAATGAAGCGCTCCAATTTTTTCTCTCTTCCCATTTCAGCCTTGTCATGGAGTGAAGCCGTCTCACATCCAAAATAATTAATTTACACTGAGGGTGCCGTGCTTCAGGAATTCCTATCCTGCGCTCAGATGCAAGCATTTCTTCTCGGATACCTTTAACAGCTGACTTCCTCAACATACCGAGCTCCTAACAACATCTAACAAACAATCAGAGAAACCCACTTCTCAGCTGCACCATGCGACTTTCTTCTGCGTAAAATCGGTGATTTGAGGAAGAGAGCAGCGAAAAATTGTGCGCACTTGTGCTTGACTTAAAAAACCTGAAGCATATGCTAATAAACTAAGAAAAAGACACTCAGGTCTGGTATGTGATAGTGCGACATACGCAGACGCATTGCCCTTGCGTAAAGAAAGCACAGGACAGGGATACACAAATTTCCTTAGGTGAGCAGGGAAAAGGCTTAAGACCTCAGGTCACCACACATCGCCACGCGGCTAGCACAACATGACACCAACAAGATACTAGCAGCGGGAAGAACTGCAACACTGCTAAACAAGTCCAGACATGCCACGATGACGTCACAAATCAGGAGAAAAAAAGCACACGCATGCACGCACAGAGGACAACGCATTGAACACACGGAGCGCTCAGGAATAATCGTAGCGTTACCGCACATCGCTACGAAGCTCAACGTCTAACACAAGACGACAACAACAACAACAAGATATTAACGAAGGGTAAAAATTGCAACACTGAACAAGTCCAGACATGCGACATCGCATACAAAACACTGCTCATCGGGGAAAAGGCCTAAGCCCGCGGCGGATCATCATAGAGCATACACAACTTCATTTTTCTACTTCGCGTAAACTAAACGCGGTCTGCTTGGAAAACGACGTACACATTTTCTTAAGGAGCAGAGAAATATAGAAATTTCTACTCCGTGCTCAGATACCAGCATTTCTGCTCAAAAACCTGCAAAATTAAGCACTGCTTACTGCACTGCACTGCACTGCTGAAAGCAGCGAAATATTACACGCACTTTTGCTTGACTTAAAAAACCTGAAGCATATGCCATAAACCAAGAAAAAGACATCCATGTCTGGTATATGATAGTGCCACATACACAGACGCATTACCCTTGCGTAAAGAAAGCACAGGACAGGGATACACAAATTTCCTTCAGTGAGCAGGGAAAAGGCTTAAGCCGTACCGCCTAGGAATAATCGGAGAATCACCGCTTATCGCTACGCGGCTAGCACAACATGACAGCAACAAGATATCAGCGAAGGGTAAAAATTGCAGCAAGAAAGACACTACTGAACAAGTCTAGACATGCGACATCGAATGCGAAAACACTGGTGATCGGGGAAAAGGGCTAAGCCTGCGGCGGATCATCATAGAGCATACATAAGTTCATTTCGCGTAAACTAAACGCGGTCTGCTTGAAAAACGACGTACAAAGTTTCTTAGGGAGCAGAGAAATATAGCAATTTCTACTCCGTGCTCAGATACAATAAGAGAAAAAAATAAAATAAAATAACGAGGCACACGCTAATAAACTGTGACAAAGACACCAATTTCTGCTATCAGATAACTATTGCATAATGCTAAATAGTCACTTGCATTGTCCCTGCGTGAAGAAAGCACAGGACAGGGATACACAATTTATCTTAAGCGAGCAGGGAAAGTCACTTCTACACGAACAGCTTAATACCATAAAGTCTGAATTTTTGCAAAGAAAATAAAGCTTGAACAGCGCTACGAACGTGACAGTGACAGAAGAAAAGAACCGCGAAAAATTACACGCATTGTGTCATAGGACAGGGATACACAAATTTCCTTAAGTGAGCAGGGAAAAGGCTTAAGTCGGTACCGCTCAGGAATAATCGGAGAATCACCGCGTATCGCTACGCGGCTAGCGCTTGAACAGCGCTACGAACGTGACAGATACATACTAACAAACAAACAAACAACAGCAGGACCGGCGTCGGGCACTCATAAAATACCCTGCCCAAAACAAAGACTTCGCCAGGTTCGCGAGGCAATTCCATTAAAAACGCTCGTCTTATCCTACAGATAGCAATGCAAACGCGACTGCCCTTATTTTTTAAACCACTATTTCACGCAATAGTACATAAATGTATCACTCGTGCCACACGAAAAGGCAAACAATTACTTGTCAAGTGGGGTCCCAGCGCGAGCGCGCGCGCGCACACACACACACACACACAACATTTTCACACTCACAAACACAAAGTCTATTTTCACAACCACATAAATCCATATTATTCCTCAGGTCAATAATTATCCTGCCATCGTCAAAAGACGGCACAGACATGTATGCTTAAGCAAGACAATCGGTCCTCGTTCCGGATGTAATAGGATATCGTCACTCGGCCGGCGCGAACCAATAAAGAAAGAAAGGAATGCATGTTCGCTATACGAAGAAAACGGTGCCGTGCTTCTACGCAGCGATCATTATACAGACGCGTAAATGTGAACATCATTCGCTACACACTGTAGCTCTCATCATTTTTAAACCAAACCGTGTTCATAGGTCTTCACTAAATGG
This sequence comes from Ornithodoros turicata, assembly GCF_037126465.1. Taxonomy (NCBI): domain Eukaryota; kingdom Metazoa; phylum Arthropoda; class Arachnida; order Ixodida; family Argasidae; genus Ornithodoros; species Ornithodoros turicata. The sequence continues at coordinate 18,778 of NW_026999525.1, read as the reverse complement.
GTGAGCCGATAATGACTCCAAATAAAATAAAATAAAATAATCATTCCAGCATCGCTGGCTGCAAGCTTGGGTACCCAACACAGGAGCGCGCTCCTATCAACACGCCTTGGGCTGACCCTACACACCCGAAGCCTTTTCTGAATACATTCTGCCGGCGCTGGAATAAAAGATTTATCGCGAGGGTACTACGATGTCAGCTCTGTTGCTGTTTAAGTGATAAAACAGTGCGCACGAAGCGCGGGCGCGGCCCCGGTCTCGCGGTTTGGACTCGCGACGGGTGCGATTCCCCGCGGCGCGAGCGCAACGCGGACCCGTTCTCGCGGTTTGGACGCGCGTAGAAGCACGGCACCGTTTTCTTCGTATAGCGAACATGCATTCCTTTCTTTCTTTATTGGTTCGCGCCGGCCGAGTGACGATATCCTATTGCATCCGGAACGAGGACCGATTGTCTTGCGTAAGCATACATGTCTGTGCCGTCTTTTGACGATGGCAGGATAGTTATTGACCTTAGGAATAATATGGATTTATGTGGTTGTGAAAATAGACTTTGTGTTTGTGAGTGTGAAAATGTTAGTGTGTGTGTGTGTGTGTGTGTGTGTGTGTGTGTGTGTGTGTGTATGTGTGTGTGTGTGTGCGCGCGCGCACGCGCTGGGACCCTACTTGACAAGTAAGTGTTTGCCTTTTCGTGTGGCACGAGTGATACATTTATGTACTATTGCGTGAAATAGTGGTTTAAAAAATAAGGGCAGTGGAGTTTCCATTGCTATCTGTAGGATAGGACGAGCGTTTTTAATGGAATTGCCTCGCGAACCTGGCGAAGTCTTTGTTTTGGGCAGGGTATTTTATGAGTGCCCGACGCCGGTCCTGCTGTTGTTTGTTTGTTTGTTAGTACAGTCAAAGTCCTTTATAGCGAACACCTTTTTAACGAAAATACCACTACAGCAAAATTTTTTTGCGGTCCCGCTGGAGCCTATAGGTCCAATAATAGACATCCTTTTTAACGAAAATACCTTTACTGCGAATTTTTTTTGCTGTCCCCTGAGTTTCGTTGTAAAGGAGTTTGACTGTATGTATCTGTCACGTTCGTAGCGCTCTTCAAGCGCTAGCCGCGTAGCGATACGCGGTGATTCTCCGATTATTCCTGAGCGGTACCGACTTCAGCCTTTTCCCTGCTCACTTAAGGAAATTTGTGTATCCCTGTCCTATGACACAAATGCGTGTAATTTTTCGCGGTTCTTTTCTTCTGTCACTGTCACGTTCGTAGCGCTGTTCAAGCTTTATTTTCTTTGCAAAAATTCAGACTTTATGGTATTAAGCTGTTCGAGTAGAAGTGACTTTCCCTGCTCGCTTAAGATAAATTGTGTATCCCTGTCCTGTGCTTTCTTCACGCAGGGACAATGCAAGTGACTATTTAGCTTTATGCAATAGTTATCTGATGGCAGAAATTGGTGTCTTTGTCACAGTTTATTAGCGTGTGCCTCGTTTTTTTTTTTTCTCTCTTATTGCTATGCGAGCAAAAGTGCGTGTAATTTTTCGCTGCTCTTTTCTTATTTTCTCTACTTTTATGTAGAAGAAAGCCTCCTGCGTAAAAGCTGAATAGTGTTCTATCAGTGGAAGTGGGGTTGTTTGTTTGATTTTGTTGGGTGTTCGATATCTTGATGAAGTAAGCAGTGCTTAATTTTGCAGGTGTTTGAGTGGAAATGCTGGTATCTGAGCACGGAGTAGAAATTGCTATATTTCTCTGCTCCCTAAGAAACTTTGTACGTCGTTTTCCAAGCAGACCGCGTTTAGTTTACGCGAAATGAACTTATGTATGCTCTATGATGATCCGCCGCAGGCTTAGCCCTTTTCCCCGATCACCAGTGTTTTCGCATTCGATGTCGCATGTCTAGACTTGTTCAGTAGTGTCTTTCTTGCTGCAATTTTTACCCTTCGCTGATATCTTGTTGCTGTCATGTTGTGCTAGCCGCGTAGCGATAAGCGGTGATTCTCCGATTATTCCTAGGCGGTACGGCTTAAGCCTTTTCCCTGCTCACTGAAGGAAATTTGTGTATCCCTGTCCTGTGCTTTCTTTACGCAAGGGTAATGCGTCTGTGTATGTGGCACTATCATATACCAGACATGAGTGTCTTTTTCTTGGTTTATTGGCATATGCTTCAGGTTTTTTAAGTCAAGCAAAAGTGCGTGTAATATTTCGCTGCTTTCAGCAGTGCAGTGCAGTGAAGTAAGCAGTGCTTAATTTTGCAGGTTTTTGAGCAGAAATGCTGGTATCTGAGCACGGAGTAGAAATTTCTATATTTCTCTGCTCCTTAAGAAAATTTGTACGTCGTTTTCCAAGCAGACCGCGTTTAGTTTACCCGAAGTAGAAAAATGAAGTTGTGTATGTTCTATGATGATCCGCCACAGGCTTAGCCCTTTTCCCCGATCACCAGTGTTTTCGCATTCGATGTCGCATGTCTAGACTTGTTCAGTAGTGTCTTTCTTGCTGCAATTTTTACCCTTCGCTGATATCTTGTTGCTGTCATGTTGTGCTAGCCGCGTAGCGATAAGCGGTGATTCTCCGATTATTCCTAGGCGGTACGGCTTAAGCCTTTTCCCTGCTCACTGAAGGAAATTTGTGTATCCCTGTCCTGTGCTTTCTTTACGCAAGGGTAATGCCGTCTGTGTATGTGGCACTATCATATACCAGACATGAGTGTCTTTTTCTTGGTTTATTGGCATATGCTTCAGGTTTTTTAAGTCAAGCAAAAGTGCGTGTAATATTTCGCTGCTTTTAGCAGTGCAGTGCAGTGAAGTAAGCAGTGCTTAATTTTGCAGGTTTTTGAGCAGAAATGCTGGTATCTGAGCACGGAGTAGAAATTTCTATATTTCTCTGCTCCTTAAGAAAATTTGTACGTCGTTTTCCAAGCAGACCGCGTTTAGTTTACCCGAAGTAGAAAAATGAAGTTGTGTATGTTCTATGATGATCCGCCGCGGGCTTAGGCCTTTTCCCCGATGAGCAGTGTTTTGTATGCGATGTCGCATGTCTGGACTTGTTCAGTGTTGCAATTTTTACCCTTTGTTAATATATTGTTGTTGTTGTCGTCTTGTGTTAGACGTTGAGCTTCGTAGCGATGTGCAGTAACGCTACGATTATTCCTGAGCGCTCCGTGTGTTCAATGTGTTGTCCTCTGTGCGTGCATGTGTGTGCTTTTTTTCCTCCTGATTTTTGACGTCATCGTGGCATGTCTGGACTGTGAAAGATGAAAGTCACTGAAAAGGTTAGCCAGCTGTAGGGATCGAACCCACATCTTCTGAATTGCCGGTCCAGGGCTCTACCAATTGAGCTAAGCTAGCACGCCTCTCCAGCGACTTTCGGGGTGCGTCATCTGGTCATCTATGTCTGGATTTGTTTAGCAGTGTTGCAGTTCTTCCCGCTGCTAGTATCTTGTTGGTGTCATGTTGTGCTAGCCGCGTGGCGATGTGTGGTGACCTGAGGTCTTAAGCCTTTTCCCTGCTCACCTAAGGAAATTTGTGTATCCCTGTCCTGTGCTTTCTTTACGCAAGGGCAATGCGTCTGCGTATGTGGCACTATCACATACCACACATGAGTGTCTTTTTCTTAGTTTATTAGCATATGCTTCAGGTTTTTTAAGTCAAGCACAAGTGCGCGCAATTTTTCGCTGCTCTCTTCCTCAAATCACCGATTTTACGCAGAAGAAAGTCGCATGGTGCAGCTGAGAAGTGGGTTTCTCTGATTGTTTGTTAGATGTTGTTAGGAGCTCGGTATGTTGAGGAAGCCAGCTGTTAAAGGTATCCGTGAAGAAATGCTTGCATCTGAGCGCAGGATAGGAATTCCTGAAGCACGGCACCCTGAGTGTAAATTAATTATTTTGGATGTGAGACGGCTTCACTGCATGACAAGGCTGAAATGGGAAGAGAGAAAAAATTGGAGCGCTTTATTAGTAGCGATCCAAGTAATAGGGCAATTATAGTTTCCATAGAAAGTTGAATTTTAATGGGCTCCTAAAATTATAGTTTTGTAGAAGCTTTTCTAAACTGCAATGCAATAATCATTAATATAGTATAGGAATGCCATCATGTTCCCGTAAAGGCGTTCTGTCTTGTGCTTTGGAGTGCGCGAATAGAACTTTGCTCCCAGGCTTTCCCGCCTTTATGCTCGCAATGCGCGAATGGAACTTTGCCCACCCGGCTTCCGCGCCTTTTTGCTCGCAGGTGTAGCCTCAGGCAACGAATGTATGAGCATAGAAAGGGTCATGTATTACGTAAGCCTGGAGGTGATGTGGAGTGGACTCACTTATCATTTTAAAGAGCAGTGGTGGTTTACTGTAATTCTAATGACCATGATGAGCCTTTGGGGTGAAAATCGTTAATATGCAGGGTGCTTTTTTGTTGAATTTTAATGAGAGATGAATGTCATTAAGAGTAGGACAAAGGAAATAATCTTGCGATTCAATAATTAATAGGAGTCTTTGCCGCTGTCTCTTCTTCGGACAGGATGTGATGACGTCACGCAGTCTGTAGCAATGCATTGACCGTTACTGGAAAAAAGTGTAGCAAAAATGGTGTGATTCCCCTGGACAGATTTATGATGAGCACTGTTTTTGAAACAAGAGGAGTGCGTGTTCTTGGAAAATAGTTTGATGCTGGTTTTCCTCTTTGTTTCTTTCGCCTTTTTCCCCCTTGTTGTCTGACAACATGCGCTGACATGCCTGAGCTTGTTCTGACATGCTTCCTTCGATATGTAGATTTTCCTTTTTGAAGAGAAACCTTCTTGACGATAGTGCTGCCTTGAATGGGAATAGTGCTATTCTTAATACTTTTGTGATTCATTTAGTCAGAGAGTATAACCGCGAGGGGGGACAGGTGTGGTGACTTTGTTCAGGAGGAACAAAGCATCATTATTCAATTATCTGCCTGGCTCTCGGGTGGGCCTGGAGGTGATGTGGAGTGGACTCACTTATTATTTTAAAGAGCAGCGGTAGTTTACTGTAATTCTAATGACCATGATGAGCCTTTGGGGTGAAAATCGTTAATATGCAGGGTGCTTTTTTGTTGAATTTTAATGAGAGAATGAATGTCATTAAGAGTAGGACAAAGGAAATACTCTTGCGATTCAATAATTAATAGGAGTCTTTGCCGCTGTCTTCTTCTTCGGACAGGATGTGATGACGTCACGCAGTCTGTAGCAATGCAATGACCGTTACTGGAAAAAAGTGTAGCAAAATGGTGTGTATTCCCCTGGACAGATTTATGATGAGCACTGTTTTTGAATAAGAGGAGTGCGTGTGCTTAGAAATAGCTTGATATTGGTTTTCTTCTTGGTTTCTTTTTGCTTTTTCCCCCCTTGTTGTCTGACAAACATGCGCTGACATGCCTGGGCCTGTTCTGACATGCTTTCCTTCTGCATGTAGTTTTTTTCTTTTTGTACAAGGCATATTCTTGACGATAGTGCTGCCTTGAATGGGAGTAGAGCTAGGGGTTCAAAAATGGTTCAGCAAGACATAAAGTCACACACCTGTCCCCCGAGGGGGACAGGTGTGTGACTTTATGTCTTGCTGAACCTTTTTTTTTTCCTGTACAGTAAGACTTTGGGAATGAAATGCTACAATCTCCTCTTGTCTATGGTGTTTTTCTGCAATAGTTCCCTACGCAATCATTATAGTAGAATAAAGGAAATAATCTAGGGATAGTGATTCAATAAATAACAGGTGCCCTGTCTAGAGCGTACGCGTCCTTGAGCCACGCACCTGCATGATGACCGCATACCGAGAGACTATTGTTTCAGGTTGACCTTGTCTAGAGGAGCATTAGTGGAAAAAAACTGTGTAGCCCTGAGACAATAGGATGACGTCACGACCAATGAGAACGGCCTGCAGGGGGCGCAAGGATTCACTTCTCTCTTGGACACTGACGGGTCTCGACACGCAAATTCTGCTCCTGGCGTTGGCCGTCAGTGGAAGAGCGTAGCTTCGGTGGGGTTCTGTCTGCCTCTGATGGGGTGCGGATGTGTGGTTCGTCACTGGTGAATGGTGTTCGACGATGCAGGTGGATTTTGTGACGAGCGTATTTACAATGAGGGAATGCTGTGAACGGGAAAAATGATGGTGAGTGTTTTTTCACTCTGTTCAAGTGTTTGTTTTCCTCTGTTGCCCAGCAGTCGTACAATTTGTGCTGACGTGTTCTGACATGCCCCGATATGCATGCTTTCCTGTGTTGACGTTTTGTAATTTTTCTCTTTTGACAAGGAACATTGTTGTCTTGACGATAGTGCTGCCCTGAGTTCTGCGCTCCTGTTTACCCGTACTCTGTGTTGATTTGTTGAGTACCTAGTCCTCTTATTTGCCGTTGATGGAGTTACGTGTTAGGATATTTTGTTCTTTTGCAAGTCTCATTTAGTAAGACTTTGGAATTCCTTCGATCAGCTTTCATGCATGGTGCTCTTCTGCAATAGTTTCCTATTCAGTTGTTATAGAAGAATAAAGGAAATAATCTTGGGATAGTGATTCAATAAATAATATGTCCCCTGTCTAGAGCGTACGCGTCCTTGAGCCACGCAGCTGCATGATGACGTCATACTGTGGCTTCATTGTAGATTGACCAAAGGAGCATTAGTGGAAAAAAACAGGGTAGTCCTGAGACAATAGGATGACGTCACGACCAATGAGAACGGCCAGCAGTGGGCGCAGGAATGCTCTTCTCTCTTAGCCTCACGACCAATGAGAATGGCCAGCAGGGGGCGCAGGAATGCTCTTCACTCTTAGCCTCTCAGAGGTAGTCGCCCCAGAGGGCGCTAGGAGCGCGTATGCGTAGCGGCCGCGGAGCGGCGCCCCAGTCAGTTTCTCTCCGGCTGTCGCGGAAAGCAGACGTGCGCTCCCCGCGCTCGCTCAGTTTCTGGCTGGTTGTCACGGAGAGCAGTCGCATCGGTCTGCGCTCCTGCTGTGGTGAGGTGATTTGTTGTGTAACTAATGCTTTCGTCAACTTTGTTCCCGCTTTGTTTGCGATTTTCGTGCCCGTGCACGTCGGGTGCTGGTTGCTGTTGACTGGGCATCCCCGGCATTTTCTATCATCTTCTGCCTTGGGAACGGGAGTAGCGCTGGCGTGATTCTTAATAATTTTGTTGTGAGATTAGTTGAGAAAGTAACCGCTAGGGGATGCAGCTGCAGGGCTTTATACAGGAGAAAAAAGCCATTACGAGTCAGTTCTCTGCCTGCCTCTCGGATGGAGCAGTCGCATCGTTCTGCGCTCCTGTTCTGGTGGGCTCATTTGTTGTGTAACTAATTGTTGTTTCTTGTTAGCTATTGATGGTTTGCATACTCTTGCTTTCCCAGCCTCTGTATTACGAGTGCTTTCTCCTTGCATGTCCAGAGCTGTCCTAACTTGCCCAGACATGCCATGATGACGTCACAGCTGACGTCACAGGATGTCCGGAACTTGTGGTCATAGCTGGGATGCTTTGCAACCTGCCTCTGTGCTCCGTCGCCCGGCGATAGTCAGCGGCCTTTCCGGGCCGCTTCCTTCAAGATGGCGTCGTTGATCTTCAACTAAACTCCTTCTCTCCACACTATCTCTATCTATTTTTTTTTTTTATGGACACAGATTGTCCGCAACGCACAGGGTGGTCTGGACACGTCCTAGATGCTCCCCAATTAGCGTGATGACTCATTGGATGATGCTGATTAATGTGGGGGGTCCTCCCAATTAGCTCTAATTGCTAATTAAACGTGTCCAGAAGCCTTGTAGAGTTGCGGACAGTCTGTGTCCAGTCATTACTACTGACAACACAATTATTTTCTTCTAACAGTAGGATGACGTCGAATGAGCAGAAGTTCAGTATTGTTGTACAAGGACTGATGCATCATCACTTATTGAAACTCAACGAACATATCAACTGTGGTGGACCGCGGGCTATTTTCATCGAGTACTCTCTTCTACGCCATCCAATAATCTTCATACAAGGAAAGGAAACATCATTAAGAGATTGAAGGATCCGAAGGATAGAATTGCAGGGGAAGAATCAGTCATTGAAATTTAGAGGCATGATACATTAATCTTTCTATTCAGAAGAGGATCTATAATATTTCGTGAAAAAGCTTCTCATATTTCATTTCTCAAACATCTGGAACAGTTCTCTTATTCTGGTGCAACCACAAATGTATAATTAAAAGAATGTCTATAGCATCTTTTGAGAATATATGTTGAAAGGAGTCTAATATCCTATGCTGCGATGCAAATGGGGGATTTTTCGAGCATGGCGTGCAGTCGGAGTGTACAATTCTAATCCCGCAGTTCTCGTAACACACGGCACACAAACGATCATGAGCTAAATCCTAACAGGCAATCAGATTTTCGGAGAAGCGAATCACACAACTGCCATCAGAAATGTTTAACCAATACACAATGAGGATAAGCACCACGCATAAACACACTGGAAGATGTGTAATCTTAATTCTAATAAGCTAATCTTCCTTTTGCAAACTTAACCACTATAGGCAGCACAGTTCACACATATGTAAACGTGGACCCAAATCACAAAAATGCACCTGAGGTTTCCCGAAGGCATACTGAACAACTATTAACCAATTCAAAGCTACGGGCACTGCAACTGAAAGAACATGTTTTTATTTTATAGGTTTTTAGGTAATAACGATGTACAGTTTTGACTTTGAAAATTTAAACAAGAAAACGATCTTTGGTGGACGTGCATCCTCGTTCCTACCTTTATCTCTAGTTGGTACGGGGATTTATCGCTCTTCGTTATGAAGAACGAAACGACCCAATTTTTCACTCCTTAGCATATTTTCGTTTCCACATGAGTCGTCGTGGAGGGTCAATTATTTCTGTCAATTATTCTAACGCAGACGCAAGTTTAGCTTCATCTATAAATAAAAACTTCAAAAGTGCACAACACAAAAAAATCAAATAAACGACCGCGGACAACATATCGACATACCAGCCAGACGTTATCGATTTAGTAAGTGTCTGGTCCTTACGGCGATTGAGGATTCGACACAGTGGCATGCCTGGAGAAGTTGGTAATAGAATAGTCTGTTATATATAGTCTGTGTAAATCGTCTGTATTATATGGTTTTGCGCAATATCCTGTGCTTATAGGTCTATGGAATGACCACATCTATCCTTCCCATCTCCACGCTCGTGAAGGACGTACTTGCCATGGGTGAGCTTCAAATAACTGGAAAGGAAGTCCGTTTTGCCCTCCACAGCTCTATGTGGACGATAATCATATGGGGCAACACATTCGACACCGTAGACACAAAGGTACCTTGGGACCTCTTACCCAGGACTGCATCTTCTGGAGTATTTAATACATGCAATAATCCGATCTATTACAGTCCACCCCGTTTATTTTACGCAAGTTATTCGACGTACATTTTGACGGTCATGAGATTTCCTTTCATAAGATCCGATCGCTGAGCTCCGTGAAGATAATGTCTGATGCAGCATCTGCGTGTGCTTCTTCCAGGTGTTCTCAGACACGTTATTTTTGCCTCCAGCTCCCATAGCATAGTGGTTAGGATGATTGCTTTCCACGACGAGACTGGAAGGTGATACCGGCTGCACTGTCTGAGGTTCTGCCAAGATTCTCCGAAGACTTTCCTGACGAATGTCGACACAGTTGACCCACGACGCGTACTAACCCCCATGTTCCCCACTGCTTCCTGCTGTCCTCTCTCCATCTGCCTACGTCAGTTCGCCGCTCATAGCCACACTTGTTTCGCGGCGCTAACACGATATTAAATAAATAAAAATAAAGTTATGTTTGCTGTCCGTGCGTGTCTCTTCCGCACATGTGTTTGTATTGCGTGGCGTGCATTGTATTTTACGTGGAAATATTGTTCTCGCAATCCCTTGCACGAATAAAGTAACGGGAGTCCAAATGAGTGATGTTAGCAGAGACTAGTTGCAATAAACGATGCGTGAGCTACCTATCTTCTAGGTCATGTATCGCTATCACTGTGTAGACTAGTCTGTGAACAACACGCAGCCGTAATATTCGTAATATACGTATATATATATATATATATATATAGATATAATAGGAAAAAAAATAGCCGGAGCTCTTTGGCTGCACGTATAGCATATGTCTGTAACTCAAACATCGCCATGCCAGTACTGGACAGCTGTTTCGGCCTTCTTGGACCTCATCAGCAGTACGCAGGCAGGCAACGTTTGAGTGGATGGCGTCAGAAGGTCACGTTTACGTGACCTTCTGACGCCATCCACTCAAACGTTGCCTGCCTGCGTACTGCTGATGAGGTCCAAGAAGGCCGAAACAGCTGTCCAGTACTGGCATGGCGATGTTTGAGTTACAGATATATATATATATATATATAATTCAAACAAAGACGCAAAAACAGATTTTAGGGAAGGTACAAACACTAGTTTATTACATAGGGAGACGTTAAAAAGTAAAATGGGCAAGGGGTCCACACGAAACAACCGTGTGGAAAAGCCACGCGTGAATGGGAGAAATATCATGTCTCAGACATGGGTGGACTGTAATCAATCGAATTATTAAACGTATTAAATACTCCAGGAGATGCAGTGCTTAGTAAAAGGTCCCAAGTTATCGTTGCGACTGTGGTGTCGAGTGTGTCATCCTGATATAGATTTGTGAAGTGCAAAAGCAAATGATACGTTTGCGGGTTAAACGTGTTTTCCAGTTATTTGAACCTCGCCAATGTACGTCCTTCACAAGCGTGGAAAGGAGGAGGATTGAGAGATCTGCATTCCCTACACCCATTCGCATATGATGTTGCGTAGAATTTGCGTCTTGTTGCCCACTTCTGCAGGCACGTGACTGTCGTGAATTATGTATCACTGTAAGTACCCGCACTTCCTAAACCCATAATGTCGCTCCTGTGGCGGCTACGTCGATATGCGCACGCTTCGTTCTTCTTCTGTTTTTTTTTTTTTTTGCGTTGTACAATCTTGAAGGTCTTCAATACCTGGGGCTAAAACTGGTGACTGCATTAGCATAATTGACAAAAACAATTGATCCTCCACGACGACTCATGCCGAATGAATTAAAGAGGGATAAAAGCTGGACTGTTTGGTTCTTGATAACTAAAAGGGATAAAACCCCGTGCCAAGGATAGATAAAAGGCTGGACGAGACGAGGCACTGGTACGAATGGGCAATCAGAACGGACGCTCAGCGACGTCTGAACACATAAATACAACAGCGACATTCCAGTTGATGATGATCTTGTTAATTTATTTGGTATAGCGCTTGCGAAGATGAGCACAACATTTTCTTGAATATGGCAGTTGTCGTAAAAGCCAGACATCGGCTCGATCTGAAGCACGCACCTCCCGATTGCTGGGCGGATTGTCTAACCAATCCCCAAATGCTTTCCAGATGGCTTTTTCCGCCGATCTGCCCATGAATGATATTTTCGCCAAGCGACCGCGACTTCGGAAGCGTGGTTGTGCTGGTCCTGGTGCACGGGCTCGCCGTTGTCGGCCTCACATAGCCGCCGTCAACTGCGGATGAACACGAGGTCCGCCAATCAAAGCGCTCTTATGCTACCAATCTCCTCCAGCTACTATAGGGTAACAGCTACGCTGGCTTATCGTCTGCACTCGTGAGTCGCCGTCTTGCTATGGGGTGCCGTCGTCTGCTCGCTGTCTCGCAGACCGCACCGTAGGAATGCCAGGCATGATCTGTGAGCAATTATGGTTTCCTTTCGCTTTCCAGTTGCAAAACTCGCGACATTAAATACATTTCTCGGTCTACAGATTTCACTAAGCTTTCACTTCGTACTCCCAACACACTGATATCGCAGCAAGACTTTCCGACGCTGTGTGCTTGTTTTTCTATGGTTTTTCGCCCCATGGCGTTGGTGCAGGCGAACAATTAGCGTCGGAACGCGCGTGAGAGTCTCCCGCCTGAACTTTGTTAAAAAAACATTTGCTCCATGGAGGATGGCCTTAAAGGGAGACTTCGCAACCAAATGAATTTCAGGCTTGTGGTATTCCCACAATTATTTACACAAACTGAATATATCTCACTTGAAAACGAAGGTGGAATCATAAATACGATTCTTGAAATTTGAAGAGCCTGACTCCCACCGAGCGTCGATGGAAGTACTTTTCGGGGTGGTAATGTTAATGCTAATGTTAATGCTAATGCTAATGTTAATGCAAATGCTAGTCCACAAATGTGTGGAGTTTAATCCCTTTGACAGAGAGGTACTGTTCAGCCCTGGACGTGGGTCCTAACTTTGCCGTCCTCGGTGTGATATGTACACCATTCAAATGCACAAATATATCGTCCGAGAGTGTACAGCGCTTGAGCTGCGAACAGACCGACTTCCTCGCAATGTGCTGTCGTATTATTCTTCTTTACGTTTTTACCTTGATGCATGCATACGCAATTCATGATTTCTTTTTCTTGTTGGCTTTTTTTTTTCACATTTCGATCAAAGCGCAGTCGTATCATCTCAGGGAAATTTTCGCTTGCAGGTTGTTACGGATCATAAAACGAGGAAATAAGAATCGGGCTATCATCGAGCGATCATCAGTCAACCACGCTTTCAAACATTCAAACTTCGCGAGCAACACCGCACACAAAGAACAGATGTTAGACTGAGGAAAGGTGCTGCAGATTACCGCCAAATGTCCGAGACATTTGCCACATGAACGCATACTGTTAAATACTCTGCGACGCCGCCAAGTCTGAGGTCCTCTTCGTGTAATAAGCCACTTTGCAAGTTACGTGAGATTCGGTTTTGGGCACTGGTGCAAGTAGTTCTAGGCACGAACCAGAGGGTTCGGAGATATCCTCATTGTACTAATGGACACAGTGACATTTTAGATGAACATACAACGGTGCTGGCTATGTTTGCTAATGAAATCACTAATCAAATAGGCTGATGCCGTTTCTTGGAAAAAAAATATCGTTGAGTCACGTAATAAACTTGCGTACCCTGGCTGCAAAGCGAGGTCACGCACCACCTTGTGTATGTTCGACCGAACGATTGCGCGGCCCAATCATGGAGCCAAACATTCTCGTTATACCCTCCCGCAAGGAGTGCTGCAGCCGTGGTGGTAATAAAGCACTTGAAAAACAAGTTTCAGAGTACCGCCAGCCTTTTGCCTTCGCCGTGACGACGGCTGTTAACCGGATCCATACACGTCACTCTGAGCTGCCACGTGCCTTCCAGGTTCGGAGAAGTGCTTGCACTTCGTGAATCGATCGTTGGTTGAGTTTCGTTCATATCGTGTCTGAAGCTGGCCTGGACTCGCGTTTACTCATATACATATTCTCCAATGTCATATATGTGACGTAAACAGTTTTCTCACATGATCACCAAGTAATACACAATTTAGGATAACAAGACTTCGGCGGTTCGAGTTTAAACTGAACTGGAATATTAGCACTGCAATTTAAGATAATTCATAGTTATACAATGCCCATTGTTCGTGTATCCGACAACACCATTCTTTTGAAATTACTATTTGTATAAGTACCAACTTTGTAATACTCGCGCCCAGTACTAATAATTTTCGCCCAACTCCGGTTACCCTTAACTGCACATAAAGAATGTATATTCAAAGCTCATATTCACAAAAACGTGTGCGTGTGGACGAGAGAAGAAAGCTCATGCACATTAGTTGCCACGTGGGAGAGTCTTGCATTTGGATCGAAACAGATACTGATATAATAATCAGCGCCTTCGCAAATTATGGAGCAGCATTCACCTGAGAAACCACGTTACGAGTGAGGACGCTTGGATGTTGTTAACTCTTGCGCAGATAATACGTACGCTTGTACGAATCTTGTTCTCCTAGTGCTCCAGGTGGCAAGAGTCGGTGAAAGGGCTCATTATTTCATTCCCCGCATCACCACCAGCAATGGGGTAGAGTATCGCCACTGGCGATAAAACTCGCCAGACATCATGTTGTAATAAAGTTGTTGTTGAGTCGGTTACTACATCTTGATTTTTTTTTCTAAGAGTGCTAGGGGTACTGACGCACCGCGCGGTGCCGTATTCCGAGAAAATAAAAGGCATCCATGATTTCCCTGCTTATTTGCTCTCTCTGTTTGAACAGTAGCGCTGTTCGACCCCATAATGGGTGACTGTCACCATCGCGACAATGCAGCTGTATCGGCCCAGAGGGTGTCCTGCTGAGTGATGCAGTGTTTTCGTGCAACCTCACAAAGATTCACCTTCGCGACTGCCTGATCTATTATCGCCCGTAATCTAGAGGAATGGAGTAAACCGCACACTTCTGATGCTCAAAACGCGCTTCCCTGTGACGAATGCCACAATTTCCTTCCACACTTCCAGACTGGGGCGGTTGAATCATGCACAAACGACCTGCTGCTTTGTCATAGCCGCATATACGAACTGTATTCCATGCCTACTTGCCACTTTTTTTAAATATTATGGGATGGTCTATGGATGAATGGGATGCACAGTGACACCAAACAACCCCCTGTTGTCCCAGAGACCTCCGTCGAATGTCTCACAGAAACGACGAGGATGTCCCCGGGATGTCGAAATGGATCACCAAGATGTCCCTGAAGTATCAAAATGGACCGAGGAGCGTGTTCACATCAACCATAAGAACGTCCTGTGGGCGTACCAAAGGACGACTTTGGGAGGCTGTGAGGATAAACCCAGGAGTATAGATCCTTCTATGTCCTAAAGGGCTCCTGAAGGACAGGTCTGGGAGGTCATGAGGCGCTATATTATGGTGGTCTCAATTTTACAGTTCCTTCTTTATACCATGTAGAGTCATCTCGCGCCAATATCATAAGGCTTCGATGACAGTAGCATAAATCTGAACGAGCACGTGAAAGCGTTATTGCATGTAGACCGCGTGGTATTGTTGCTTCTGCACTACGTGGTTTTGGCTATGCCCCAAAAAGACGGTGAAATTTTAGCAAAACCCAAAATAAGCGATTAAAACCGGTAACAAAGGAACCGTGTGCTGAAAATAGAGTAATATAGCAAAAAATGGTATATATATATATAAAGAGGGGAAAAGCCATTAAAGAAATAAGTAAATGACGCTGGACGTGTTTGAAATTCAAGTTTACAGATTAAGATGGCTTCTCATGGCTGCACGTAGAGAAAGAGATACTCATGGAACGATGCGACAGCACCAGAGGACACGTGTTTCGCCGTGTTTGCGGCTCGTCAGCCCTGGGTAGCTGCGCATCGTTCGGGATTGGCAAACCAGGGGTCACTCAGCGAGCGATATACACCTGGGAGGGTGACTGAGCCCTCCTCAATGCCACAGTGCAAGCCAGTGAATTATAAAGAGGGGAAAAAAGCCATTAAAGAAATAAGTAAATGACGCTCGACGTGTTTGAAATTCAAGTTTACAGATTAAGATGGCTTCTATGGCTGCACGTAGAGAAACTGATAGTCATGGAACGATGACAGCAGAGGACGTGTTTCGCCGTGTTTGCGGCTCGTCAGCCCTGCAGCTGCGCATCGTTCGTGATTGGCAAACCAGGGGTCACTCAGCGAGCGATATACACCTGGGAGGGTGACTGAGCACTCCTCAATGCCACAGTGCAAGCCAGTGAATTATAAAGAAAGGAAAAAGCATTACAAGAAATAGTAAATGACGCTAGACGTGTTTGAAATTCAAACTTACAGATTAGATGGCTTATGGCTGCACGTAGAGAACAGATACTCATGGAACGATGCGACAGCACCAGAGAACACGTGTTTGGCCGTGTTTGCGGCTCGCCAGCCTGGGTAGCTGCGCATCGTTCGGATTGGCAAACCAGGGGTCACTCAGCGAGCGATATACACCTGGGAGGGTGACTGAGCACTCCTCAATGCCACAGTGCAAGCCAGTGAATTATAAAGAGGGAAAAAGCGATTAAAGAAATTAAGTAAATGACGCTAGACGTGTTTGCAATTCAAACTTACAATTAAGATGGCTTCTATGGCTGCACGTAGAGAAACAGATACCATGGAACGATGCGACAGCACCAGAACATGTGTTTCGCCGTGTTTGCGGCTCGTCAGCCCTGGGTAGCTGCGCGTCGTTGGGATTGGCAAACCAGGGGTCACTCAGCGAGCGATATACACCTGGGAGGGTGACTGAGCACTCCTCAATGCCACAGTGCAAGCCAGTGAATTATAAAGAGGGAAAAAAGCATTAAAGAAATAAGTAAATGACGCTAGAGGTGTTTGAAATTCAAACTTACAGATTAAGATGGCTTCTATGCTGCACGTAGACAAACAGATACTCATGGAACGATGCGACAGCACCAGAGGACACGTTTTGTGGCTCGTCCCTGCGTAGCTGCGCATCGTTCGGGATTGGCAAACCAGGGGTCACTCAGCGAGTGATATACACCTGGGAGGGTGACTGACACTCCTCATGCCACAGTGCAAGCCAGTGATTATAAAGAGGGAAAAGCATTAAGAAATAGTAAATGACGCTAGACGTGTTTGAAATTCAAACTTCAGATTAAGATGCTTCTATGGCTGCACGTAGACAAACAGATACCACGGAGCGATGCGACAGCACCAGAGAACACGTGTTTCGCCGTGTTTGCGGCTCGTCTGCCCTGGGTAGCTGCGCATCGTTCGGGATTGGCAAACCAGGGGTCACTCAGCGAGCGATATACACCTGGGAGGGTGACTGAGCACTCCTCAATGCCACAGTGCAAGCCAGTGAATTATAAAGAGGGGGAAAAAGCGATTAAAGAAATTAAGTAAATGACGCTAGACGTGTTTGAAATTCAAACTTACAAATTAAGATGGCTTCTATGGCTGCACGTAGAGAAACAGATACCCATGGAACATGCGACAGCACCAGAGGACATGTGTTTCGCCGTGTTTGCGGCTGGTCAGCCCTGGGTAGCTGCGCGTCGTTTGGGATTGGCAAACCAGGGGTCACTCAGCGAGCGATATACACCTGGGAGGGTGACTGAGCACTCCTCAATGCCACAGTGCAAGCCAGTGAATTATAAAGAGGGCAAAAAGCCATTAAAGAAATAAGTAAATGACGCTAGACGTGTTTGAAATTCAAACTTACAGATTAAGATGGCTTCTATGACTGCACGTAGACAAACAGATACTCATGGAACAATGCGACAGCACCAGAGGACACGTGTTTGTGGCTCGTCAACCCTGGGTAGCTGCGCATCGTTCGGGATTGGCAAACCAGGGGTCACTCAGCGAGTGATATACACCTGGGAGGGTGACTGAACACTCCTCAGTGCCACAGTGCAAGCCAGTGGATTATAAAGAGGGGAAAAACCATTAAAGAAATAAGTAAATGACGCTAGACGTGTTTGAAATTCAAACTTCAGATTAAGATGACTTCTATGGCTGCACGTAGACAAACAGATACCCACGGAGCGATGCGACAGCACCAGAGAACACGTGTTTGGCCGTGTTTGCGGCTCGTCAGCCCTGGGTAGCTGCGCATCGTTCGGATTGGCAAACCAGGGATCACTCAGCGAGCGATATACACCTGGGAGGGTGACTGAGCACTCCTCAATGCCGCAGTGCAAGCCAGTGAATTATAAAGAGGGGAAAAAAGCCATTTAAGAAATAAGTAAATGACGCTAGACGCGTTTGAAATTCAAACTTCAGATTAAGATGGCTTCTATGGCTGCACGTAGAGAAACAGATAGTCATGGAACGATGCGACAGCAGCAGAGGACGTGTTTCGCCAAGTTTGCGGCTCGTCAACCCTGGGTAGCTGCGCGTCGTTCAGGATTGGCGAACCAGGTGTCACTCAGCGAGCGGTATACACCTGGGAGGGTGACTGAACACTCCTCAGTGCCATAGTGCAAGCCAGTGAATTATAAAGAGGGGAAAAGCATTAAACAAAACAAGTAAATGACGCTAGACGTGTTTGAAATTCAAACTTAGAGAATAAGATGGTTCTACGGCTGCACGTAGGGAAACAGATCGTCATGGAAACGATGCGACAGCACCAGAGGACGTGTTTCGCCGAGTTTGCGGCTCGTCAGCCCTGGGTAGCTGCGCATCGTTCAGGATTGGCGAACCAGGTGTCACTCAGCGAGCGGTATACACCTGGGAGGGTGACTGAACACTCCTCAGTGCCATAGTGCAAGCCAGTGAATTATAAAGAGGGGAAAAGCCATTAAACAAAACAAGTAAATGACGCTAGACGTGTTTGAAATTCAAACTTAGAGAATAAGATGGTTTATACGGCTGCACGTAGGGAAACAGATCGTCATGGAACGATGCGACAGCACCAGAGGACGTGTTTGGCCGTGTTTGCGGCTCGTCAGCCCTGGGTAGCTGCGCATCGTTCGGGATTGGCAAACCAGGGATCACTCAGCGAGCGATATACACCTAGGAGGGTGACTGAGCACTCCTCATTGCCACAGTGCAAGCCAGTGAATTATAAAGAGGGGAAAAACCATTAAAGAAATAAGTAAATGACGCTAGACGTGTTTGAAATTCAAGTTTACAGATTAAGATAGCTTCTATGGCTGCACGTAGAAAACAGATACTCATAGAACAATGCGACAGCACCACAGGACACGTGTTTCGCCGTGTTTGCGGCTCGTCAACCCTGGGTAGCTGCGCGTCGTTCGGGATTGGCGAACCAGGGGTCACTCAGCGAGCGGTATACACCTGGGAGGGTGACTGAACACTCCTCAGTGCCATAGTGCAAGCCAGTGAATTATAAAGAGGGGAAAAAGCCATTAAACAAAACAAGTAAATGACGCTAGACGTGTTTGAAATTCAAACTTAGAGAATAAGATGGTTTCTACGGCTGCACGTAGGGAAACAGAT